>NW_007381795.1:0-8631 GCF_000475195.1 Diaphorina citri | reverse complement strand
TATAAGTCATACATGTGGTAACAATTATATTGTCAGAAAGCATCAAGAGGCATAAATGATCTTGTTTCCTACTTCCACTATAGTGGACTTTATGCTCGTTGGAAAACATTCTCGTATTGGTTCCATATCAATGATCATTGGTTCCTAGGAGCGATTTCTGTTGGTCCATTTCTCCCGGAATCGTTAGAACCATCTCTAACCTGTTTGATCTGCAAGACTTTGTCTCGCAACCTTTGTCACTCATTTGTATACATCTTTTCAGCCAACAACAAGAGCATTTGACTTTTCTATATGTTTATATGTATATTATATTTAAATGCTAGAAGCACTTTTGCACTGTTGAGATTCTGTATGCTATTGTAACGTATATGTTTGCTGTATATTATGTGTGTTGTTCAAATCACTCGCTGTCGTGGCTTGTTTAAATCTGTGCGGTATTTCTGTTAATTTGAATATTTCATATTCTTGGTGTTTTTGTGTTTTCTGTCGTTGAGTGTACACTTTGATCGATTTGTGAGCATTTGTGTTTTTGGTGTTGGAACTTCTATTGAATGTCGAGATGACTCTGAGTCGAGTAGAAAGATAAAATCTGTAATGGGCAATGCTATGATGTGGTTCCAAACCTATTAGTGGAATTAAATGCACTTGTTTTATACATAATCTCAGGGTGCAATAAACCAACTCAGGTGGTGTAGGGTATGCCGCGGTAGGCACTTCGGATCTGGAGGGTTGGTGTTCGAGTCCAAGTCAAGATATCCATTTTAGGCAGTTTGCAGCGTGAGATCGCTCATAAGTCAGGGTAAAACGCGCACACTCTCTCTGGTTGTCATGTGTTTTATGTGGTAATAAACAACACACTTATCTCTATATATCGCTGTTTTAATATTTCTTTTATAATCTCAGTGTCATACAAAGATTACATATTTTGCTTCTTAATCTCGGCTCGCTTTCTTAGCCCGTGTCTTTGTTATGCACGTCTTTATAAGACTATCGTAGAAGAACTTTAAAAATGAATCTCACACTTTGTCTTAATACATAGATTGTTACGTCCGAGTGAGGATAATGTTTATGTTGAAGTCACATTGCTACATAATTGAAATCCTTCAAATGCTTTAAGACTTATAAAATCCTAGAGAAATTTATCCATTTTCACTGCCTATTCTATATGGCATTTCCCAACATACCTTATCATCCAAATATATAATGCGTGAGTAGGTTGTTCTCTCCCACAGGTTTGTAGTCAGTATTATGGCGCTCTTTTACTGTGGGTCATAATTGCAACATAAATAATAGCCTAATTTATAGAACAATAATTTACTCCCCCCTCAAAAGTGTAATGTGTATGTGCGAGACGGAGCTGCCATAAGTATTACAAAATATCCCAACTGTGTAAAAAACTGCCTTATGGATGAGCTATATATGTTAGGACTATCAATGCCAGTGAATTATCTATTCAGCGGGTAATCGCATGCTAATGTTTTTATCGCATGACGATGTTTAATTCTAAGACCATCTTGACTAACCATTTCTATGCCATACTATTCCATCAAGTTTCATTTTACATGAACCGTCCAGATAGTCCTCACTCCGATATCGACTCTGTATGTTTGACGAGATTTTCGTAACAGGTTATACAATTTTTTTCTGTTCCAATCACCAAGTTGAAATTCGCGTATTTATATTACGAGGGACAAAAAGTATTTATCCCTTAACTTAAACATCAAATAACATTTTATATCCTTCAAGTTGTCATGGAAAACCTCCACTCGAGTCTCTCTGTTATTTCAACTATAGTTTTCATTGGATATCAGACCGTTTGTGTTCTACGTGTTTGCTATAACGTTTACTAGCGCGGAACTCATCAACATCATACTTTTCATAGGTTTTCTCTTGGAGAAATCATTTCTAGTGCCCACATCTTTATAGGAGGAGGATATTTCGGGATGGTGAACATCCACGCAGGTTATATCAAGTTTAATTAAAAAATCAGAGAGAAAAATAGAAATCAACTTGATTTAAATATTTCCATAGTTTTTTTTTTTTTTTTTTTTTTCAAAATAACAGAATGGATGCTTTGATTGTAGAGACTGCATAAAGTTGTAGTATATTGAACGTTCTTAATCATAGTCAAATGAGACGACATACATAAAATACAGAAAAAATAGCTGCATAAATTCTGTATCTAAATAACATTAAAAAAAGAAGTAATAGATAATAAAAATAGTGAATTATGATGTGAAGTGAACGTAAAACCAACACTATGCCTAGTCTAAAACTAATGCACATTTTATTGGACAATAAATTGAATTCTCAAGTGACAAGTGTGGTTCATTTCAGTAAAATGCATCAGTGAATCTAAATTCATTGAAATAATAGGACTAAAAAAAAATATATTTATAAAGTCTCATAAAATGAAAAATAACAATTTCCTATATATTTGTATTGTAGAAATTTTAATTGTGTATATAATGCATGTAAATAGTTATACCGATGGTAAAAAATACACTTTACCAAAAGCTAATACCAAGTACATATCCACCCATAATATTAGACATAAACACCATTATGTAAACCGAACATTAGCTGTCAAAAATAAACCTAATCACAACAGTAAACCTCTTGGTAAAGTGCATGTTGTAATGACTACAACGGCAAAACCCTTAAAACTAAAGACCGGTGCAAAACGTACTAGCCCCGTTGATAGTTTTTCTTTGAAACACACTTTACATGATGTCACTTTGAAGAAACCTATATTTGTTACTCCCAAAGAAACAACAACTAAAGCATCACCACTAGTTCTTAAAGAAGGCCATGTTCAACCTATGGATACTACTATTGATCTCTTAGACTTACCTTTAACATACAAACTATTTAACAATGAGGATAGAATTAAACTAAATGATCTCTCTAATACAAATAATTTGGCACCACCTACTTTTGATTTAGCAACAAAATCTACTCCAAATGTTAACGAAGAAAATTCAGGAAAGAGTCCGCCATATTTTGATCAATATCTCCAAAAGGATAGTCCACATTTCATGCAACCCGTTAGGAACACGAGTTCTAATGGATCCATTATGAAAATTGATGATTTGGTCTCAAAAGGAAATCACTTTATGAATGATAACAACAATAATAATGATGACGAAGATGAGGATGATGAAGAAGATGATGATATTGCGGATGATGAGGATGAGGATGACAATGAAGACGATATTGCTGTATTTGATGATGAACTTACAACATCTACATTGGCATCGACGTCAAGGATGATATTAACAACTACAGCTTTGCCATCAACTACAGCAAGATCTTCAAAGGTAAGAACGTAAGAACTTGGGTTTCCTGTTTCCTCTGTGTTCCAATTATCATTCATTGAAAAATTTCAACCAGTATTTACATGTGGACAACAGTCAATAACAATATACATATAAATTATGTACATATTCACATGTAATTTCCAGCAGAATTTAAAGGTTTATTCTGGCATATGCTCATTGGAGTCAGGTAAATCTGAGCCTGGGTAACTGGGTACCTTAGATCTTGACAGTAGCCAAAACATGATACATTTTATTTATGTATCTAAAGTTGTTTGAAAATAAATTGCTGCCGGTATCTTACACATGTTCCTGCGTATTTTTCGTTTCGGACGAAGTAAACTGTGTGTACATTTTATGCTGAAATACTTAACGTTAAAGCTTAATACTATACAGTCACGATTTTGTACTTCTGAAAATTTGCATTGAATATGTAAACACAGATAACACTAAATTTTCATAAAAACGCAAAATAAACAGAAGAAACGTTAGCACATACAGATATTACTTCTGAAAATTTGCATTGAATATGTAAACACAGATAACACTAAATTTTCATAAAAACGCAAAATAAACAGAAGAAACGTTAGCACACACATCACACATACAGATTTTACTGAAAATTTGCATTGAATATGTAAACACAGATAACACTAAATTTTCATAAAAACGCAAAATAAACAGAAGAAACGTTAGCACATACATCACACATACAGATTTTATTGTCTATCTCCTTATTTTTGTTGAATTTACTTTTTGTGAAAATATTTTTAGTTTAGATTGTGATTTCTAAGTGTAGGCATTTCCCCCCACTTTCCTTCTGTTGTTTGGCCGTGCACTGGCAATGTGAATTTTCCTTAAGTATACGTATGTACCATGTACCTACCCACGATTTTACCATAATGTACGTACCTAGCTAGGTAGAGGTACATGCTTATCTACCTAGTTTTATACCTCGACGAAAGTTTCTTACTTCTTTCAGCACTTGGTCCATATAACATACTAGCTGAATTCCGTCGCTTCGCTCCGGAATCCCGCTAGTTCAATCCCGAGGCATGGCCAAACTTGTGGAAAAGGCATGGCCGAACTTGTAGTTATCAAACTAAAAACATAAACGAAACTCAAATATTAGGCGAGCGAGGAAAAGTTTTCTCTCCCGCAGTCTCTGCACTCTGTGTATTTCTTATGGAGATTTCAGCGATCAAAAATTGATCATATCTCAGGATCGGTGTAGATTTTCGCAAAATCCTTTCTTATTGCACACCCAGACCATAAAAGGAATATTCCTACCAAATTTAAGCTTTCTAGGTGTTGTGGTTCTCGAGATAGAACGATCAGTGTGTGAACTATGAAATGTGAATGAGTGAATGGATCTCGTTCTTATAATATAAGACTAGCTGAATTCCGTCGCTTCGCTCCGGAAGCCCGCTAGTTCATCCCGAGGCATGGCCAAACTTCTGGAAAAGGCATGGCCGAACTTGTATTTATCAAACAAAAAAAACATAAACGAAACTCAAATATTAGGCGAGCAAGGAAAAGTTTTCTCTCCCGCAGTCTCTGCACTCCGTGTATTTCTTATGGTGATTTTAGCGATCAAAAATTGATCATATCTCAGGATCGAGACTAGAGCCCGTTCGCCCTTTACTCCCAATATAATGTTGAAGTCACCCATCCATTTATTGGCCTTGCTCGGCGTAGCCCAACACAGGTGACGCTAAAACCGGTCTTAATTATCGACTGAAGTGTTATCTAAAACTTTCTCGCTTTGAGTTCATAGGTCGTCGCGACAAATTTCAAGATCAGAGCTCATTTGTGTGAGAAAATGTGAAAAAATCTCCCAAAAAAGATTTTTTTTCTGGACAAAATTTGCAGCACCACTTTCGTGTTCCTGGTAAAAAGACCTTTAATTTGATATATAGGTTTGGGTAAGTCCTTCTATGGGGATAGACAGACAGACAGTCGACACCGAAGCGAATACAATAGCCCGTCCCTTATACCTTTTATTATTACTATCGTAATAATAAAGGAAGGACGGGCTAAAAAATATATTCAGTGGATGTACCAACGCAACGTCCCAAATATTTTCATATAGGAGGAGATGAAGGGAGAGAAGAGGAGAGAGAAGGCGAGATTGTACCAAAACATACTGGCATACGAGTAGTATTACTCGTATTTCAGCTGTGACCTATCGCTCACCTTTGTGAATTGCAATGACTAAAACATTGTCACATTTCATTATCACGGTAGCTATCTTTTTCGACATGTTCGCATGAAATATGTATAAAATTGTTGTACCTGTATTGAAGCGGTTTCTTACTAAAATTTTGACTCAACAATAAAAAATTTTCGTAGGGGAGATTGGCATATGAAACATTAGCCAAAGGTTAGAGATTGGCATATCAAACGGTCAAAGGTTGGCTTGGAATGCCATTGGGTCTCTTCCAGTGTTGCAGATGAAGGGGCAAGGTCTCTGTAATAATTGCAGGTTATTCATCGATATCTTTTATTCATTCATTTGCGTGGGCAATGTAGTTGACATATGCATAATCCTTGTCCTGTGAAAGGGTTAGCTGTTCAGACCCAATGGTCCCTTGCGGGATAGCATCAAATTTCATCTAGGACTTTGCTGGTCTCTTCCAGTGTTGCAGATGAAGGGGCAAGGTCTCTGTAATAATTGCAGGTTATTCATCGATATCTTTTATTCATTCATTTGCGTGGGATATGTAGTTGATATACATATGCATAATCCTTGTCCTGTGAAAGGGTTAGCTGTTCAGATCCAATGGTCCCTTGCGGAATAGCATCAAACTTCATCTAGGACTTTGCTGGTGTACGAGTATGCTTCTACTTAAACTACAGTAGAACTCATTCCATATAATCCTTTACTTATTTGTTATCTATTTTTCTTCATTTGATTTTCAGTAGTTGAACAGTTGAAGCGACTGAAAGATTCTTCATTTTTGTGAAGTCCATGAAACCACAGCCACAACATATCTGAAATTTATCATTGAATCTATTCTATTGATCAGCATCTGCATTGAAGAGGAGGCTCTTTATATTAACGATACTTAGAGCTTGTTATCAATCAATAAATCAAGTTAATGCATAGATTGGATAAGGAACTCAAGAAAGATGCGTCTTTAAGGGAGGACATTTCATATGATTGTCTGTAATCCTGTTTATCTTATCGGTGAAATCTTGAGATTACATCGCTCACGCCTAAGAGGAAATTAATCAGGCGATTATCCCATTCACTTCCTCTAGTTTTGTGTTAACAGTGAATATTGCAACATCATGAAAACCACGGAGTGTGCCAAATGCAAGTAAAAGTCAGCGGATTCTTACATGTTGTTTTCTTTGTTATAATCTAGGATGTTGCATATAGAGAGGAATTATTCACAAATCATGAGCTCATCATTTGCATATACGCTGATGCTGGGTATATTTTTGTCGCGTCGTCGCTTGATTGCATTTGTCAAATTTTGTAGATTTCAATTCTCACGAAGGGTTGACACTTGCCAAGATTCACTTGAATATATATTTTATGTTCGTGTCTAAGATGTGAGCTAGTGGGTGGATTATATCGTGCACGCAGTCTGGTTTTAATATACACATAGCTGAGCTCAGTACATGGAATTTCGTATTAGCAAAGTATGAGATGAATCTCAAGTCGCGTTTATGCAGACGTTTTCCAATTCATTAATGATTCATTCCTAGTCGTGTGCAAGATTTTGAAATGAAATTCTTGTTTTCATTTCCAAATTCCAAGAGTAAATGTATTTCGCTATCTCATCAGGGTACAAGTATAAACTTTTCGTCTAGAACCGCGTCGACCCTTCTAGCATCACCAAACGAATAAAACTTGACTAGCACACCGTTATAAATTACCTAAGAGAAATAAAAAGAAAGTCATGAAGAGAAATGAATAAATTTCATGCCTCATGACTTGACGGAAGAAATGGAGATGAGGAGATTGACAAAAAAAGAAATTGATGAATGGTAAACAGGAATAATTGGAATTGTTTTGGACTAGGACTAGGACGGATTGGGAATTGTGAGAGGTCTGGAACGGACAATGTTTGAGATGAATATTGATTCCACTGGTTCTGTCAGGAGCTATCAGGTCCTGATTTAGGTAGTCTACTGCAGGCTCCAGAGTCTAGCTTGTGCTGTCTTCAACGTCTGAGAAGTGAGCAACTGTAATAATGGTCTTATCCCGAAATCGAAGAGTAGGATAGGAAGTAGGATAGGATAGGAGAAAGCTAATAGCTAGCCGTTCCGGGAACGAACATTACCTGTTTAGGATAAATTTCCCTCCGGGCGGGAATCGAATCCATTACCTAGCGCTTACAAAAGACGTACCTTGCAAGCTAACTAGGCTGGCTCTTATGATTCTCTATTGTAATTTTTAATACCTTTTCTGAAATGTTTCCAGCGATTTCGTCCTCAAAATGTTCATCTGACCCCTTCTTAAACGCTTCCTGAAATGGTTTCAGTTACACTTCACGCTGTGTTGGGGTGACCATTATCACTGACCACACCATAGTCACAGGTAACTCATACTCTTGTGGAATATTGATGAGCTACTCTAGAAACCGACATGTCAATCAGGTTGGTCCTCCTTGATAAATTATGAGCTCAATATCCAGAGGGAGAAAAAGAGTGGAGTGACTGAATTTGAGTTGCCATTCGGATAAACTTGGCTTCCTGCACTGGTGTATAACACACCCCCGCGGGGCCTAGGGCATTTAAATGGTCCCTCTTAAAATTGGAACATCCCTCCCCCCTCCTCCTTCCCTGGGTCAATATACTATTGAACCAAAGGGTCCTCAGGCGAAACCTTGCGGGGGTACCCGAAAAAGTACGCCACTGATTTTCTACTAGGTCAAACCGCCAAAAAGGGGGCCTAACGAGGAAACACTATAATCTGGCAAGTTCAGGATTTGAAATTTGAAGAAATCCGTATTTTAAGATGTAGATAAGAAGGATTCAAGAATGTTAGAATAAGGAGGCGGATTCTGGTTTGAATAAAACGTTCACCTGAAATCAACAATTTATTTCTCCAAACATCTCTATTATTTTGTTTTGGATCCGGATGCTGTCAAAAGCGTTCTAAACATAGAATCGTACTGGTAATAATCTGTATAATTATACGTATGATGTATATGCATAACTATAGATATACCGCGCCGGTACTCATGTGGTGCACATCTAGACGGTATTATTTACTTTAGATCAGCTATTCTCAACATTTTTTTCCGTGGGCCATATTTTGAGTGTCCCGAACTTTACGCGGAACACAGGTCAAAAGACT
>NW_007381794.1:0-11021 GCF_000475195.1 Diaphorina citri | reverse complement strand
GCCGTCGATCGATGGTCAATGTAACAGACACCAACTATCTTTAGAACTTCCTAGTTGACAAATAATATTAGATACTGATAGATTGTAACCTGGATAAACAGGAAGAAAAATTGTGGCCCCTTCATTTAGGTATAACTGAAATAGGGAAACCTGAATGAAAGGGAAACCAATTAGACAGGTTCCACTGAACAAGTAAATGAATCAATTAGGTAGGTTTGGATAAGAATAAATTCTATTGTAAATCACCAGTCATTTGCCACCAGGTAGTTTATTTGCTGATTGGGACACCTTATAATGCCTACTAATTTGTACATTTATTATTTGGCATATTATTATCAACATCAGCTCACTATTTTAGGCTTTGGTCATATTTGCATATCGAATAAAACCTAGACGTACCTACCCAGCATATATTTTTTTTTTCTATGTAGGAAGGTACCTAGACGTAAATTATATTTTTTTTTTTCTATTTTTTATAGGTTTATGAAGCTATTTTTAGTCCGTCCTTCCTTTATTAAATTACAATAGTAATAATAAAAGGTATACTGGACGGACTATTGTATTCGCTTCGGTGTCTCTCTGTCTTTTCCCATAGAAGGACTTATCCAAACCTGGGACCTATTTAATAAATTAAAGGTCTTTTTACCAGGAACACGAAAGTGGTGGTGCAAATTTTGCCCAGAAAACCAAAAAGCCAAAAAACCAGAAATAATGGTTTTTGGACGATTTTTTTCACATTTTCTCACACTCTGAGAAAATGGCTCAAGACTAGAGCCCGTTCTTCCTTTATTCCTTTTAATGTTTCCACTTTCGTGTTCCTGGTAAATTTTTATCACTTTTAACTTGATAAATTTTTATCACATAAGTACATAGGTTAGAACTACTTTAAATTTTAATATATGTATGTATAAGCAGGTATATCATTTTAGTCCGTGATAGACAATATCTAATACATAGATAATTAGATATTTACCAAAAAAATAGCTATCAACATGTACTTAGACTTAGACTGCCTAGACACTTCTAGTTGCAATCAGTCGGTTACGTAAATCTAGCTGGAAAACTTCGATGACAATTTGTCAATCTGTTGGAAAAATAGACGGTCCTTTACCAAACTTCGAAATTTTCAAAACGCTGCGCCGCGCCTTGCTGTATAGTTCAAAGAGCTACGATTTTTTAAAGGCTTATTTCTATCTAAGTTGAAAGGAACGATCATTGCTCTCTCAACAGGTTTGCTATAAAAGTTCGAGGTAAAGAAGAAGGAACCTAAAGATCTCTGTGCGTCGGAAACATCTTCGATGAAATCTGTGTCACCAAAATTTTCTTAATTGCTGTTGGTGTACCTATCTAAAACTGCAACCAAGAAATCTCCCGAATAAAAAACTTCTGGGAACTTCTAAACCGGGAATAAAAAAAAAAAACTTATAAAGCCGTCAATTCCTGGAAACTTCTTAAAAACACCAGCGCAGCGTCCCGTGTACGAGTTTCAAACATGGCGTGTCCCGTGGTCATTTCCGGGATTTCGGGCCGATTTCCCGAAAGTTCGGACTGTGATGAGTTTAAGCGGAACCTTTACAATGGGGTGGATATGATCTCAAACGATAACAGAAGATGGCCTCCTGGTAAGTTATTTATTTATTAAGATCGGGGTTAACGTCTTTTCTAGTTTCTAGTTGCAGATTGCATTGATTTTTTTCCCCCCAATTTACAGACAAAACTATATAATGTGCAGACAAAAGTAAATGTTTATTTAAATAGATTGAGGACTATAAGAAATGGAATGAATATTTTATTTATTTATTTATTTAGTTCAAGTCCCCTATCCATTTGTTGGCCTTTCTCGGCGTGCTCATTTGTGTGAAAAAATGTAAAAAAAAAAACCCCCAAAAACCAGTTTTTTTTTTTTTTTTTTTTTTTTTTTTTTTTTTTTTTTTTTTTTTTTTTTGGTTTTCTGGACGAAATTTGCACCACCACTTTTGTGTTCCTGGTAAATTTTTATCACTTTTAACTTGATAAATTTTTATCACATAAGTACATAGGTAGGTTAGAACTACTTTAAATTTTAATATATGTATGTATAAGCAGGTATATCATTTTAGTCCGTGATAGACAATATCTAATACATAGATAATTAGATATTTACCAAAAAATAGCTATCAACATGTACTTAGACTTAGACTGCCTAGACACTTCTAGTTGCAATCAGTCGGTTACGTAAATCTAGCTGGAAAACTTCGATGACAATTTGTCAATCTGTTAGAAAAATAGACGGTCCTTTACCAAACTTCGAAATTTTCAAAACGCTGCTCCGCGCCTTGCTGTGTAGTTCAAAGAGCTACGATTTTTTAAAGGCTTATTTCTATCTAAGTTGAAAGGAACAATCATTGCTCTCTCAACAGGTTTGCTATAAAAGTTCGAGGTAAAGAAGAAGGAACCTAAAGATCTCTGTGCGTCGGAAACATCTTCGAAGAAATCTGTGTTACCAAAATTTTCTTAATTGCTGTTGGTGTACCTATCTAAAACTGCAACCAGGAAATCTCCCGAATAAAAAACTTCTCTTCTAAATTGGGAATAAAAAAAAAAACTTATAAAGCCGTCAATTCCTGGAAACTTCTTAAACCTAGACACTTCTAGTTGCAATCAGTCGGTTACGTAAATCTAGCTGGAAAACTTCGATGACAATTTGTCAATCTGTTAGAAAAATAGAAGGTCCTTTACCAAACTTCGAAATTTTCAAAACGCTGCGCCGCGCCTTGCTGTATAGTTCAAAGAGCTACGATTTTTTAAAGGCTTATTTCTATCTAAGTTGAAAGGAACGTTGATTACTCGGTTACTAAGGCGTTGGAATCATAACTGAGGCAAATGCCTGATTCGAAGCCCAACAGCGACATAAAACAATGAAGTACCTGCAAGGACTGCCAGGTATAATAATACCTAATAAATTACTAAGGGTATCGAATCCCGAACTGCGGTGCTCACCTTCATTAAATTGCTTCAAAGTTCAAAAGCAGAACTATTAGAGCTTAAATAGGGAAAATCAGAGCTTAGGTGGAAGTGAGTGAGAAGCCTGCCGTTTAAATACTATTTTACTTGTGTTATGTTTAGTGATGGATACTTGTCTTAGGTACTATCCCGACTCGAAGTTTCATCTACTTCGTAGACATTTTCAAGGGAAACCTGTCCTTAAAATAAAGCCCTAAAAAATTCCTTCCATTTTCAGGCTTTAACCCTGAGGAGCTCCGAGGTACGCGGACAGGTGTCTACATTGGCCTGATGACCACGGAAGCCAACGATTTCGCTGAGGGCAATCCGGAAAAGTTGACCGGCTACGAGACTATTGGGTCAACTCGGGCCATGTTGGCTAACAGACTTTCCTACGCTTTCAATTTCTCAGGTAAGAAGGTGTACAAAAGGATGAAACAATGAAATGAAAGCATTTTTTCTCTTTTTTTTTCAACACATAATTTCGACCATTTTCCGGTTTTCTAATGAGGATTGTTTAGTCTAGTGACAAGTTTAGTCTGGTCTCATCTTCTCATCTATTGCTCCATATCAGGCAAATCCAAGTGATCAACCTCAGTGATGATCAGGAAGTTTCATGGACTTCTGATCAGGAGGCCGGTGATTTGAATAAATAAATAATTGAACGTGAAACCCCTAAGGAAAAACATAGCCAAGTTGAAATTGAGAGAAGGTTGAAGGAATTGAGATTCAGCATTTTCAGCAGACACGAAAAACTGGGAATGCAGACTTGGCCCTAATTTTCTGATCTCACCACTTTTATAGGACGACATTTTTGGATAGGATGATATTTATAATAAATATTATACCTACACGTTCACGTATTAGCTATCAGGTAACAGACACCTACTTATCTTTAGAACTTCCTAGTTGACAAATAATATTAGATACTGATAGATTGTAACCTGGATAAACGGGAAGAAAAATTGTGGCCCCTTCATTTATACATAACTGAAATTGGGAAACCTGAATGAAAGGGAAACCAATTAGACAGGTTCCACTGAACAAGTAAATAATTTTTGGATAGGAACTTGGCCTTTTTTTTTTTTTTTTTTTTTTTCACATTTGTGTTTTTGTGGGGGTAAATATTATACCTACACGTTCACGTATTAGCTATCAGGTAACAGACACCTACTTATCTTTAGAACTTCCTAGTTGTCAAATAATATTAGATACTGATAGATTGTAACCTGGATAAACGGGAAGAAAAATTGTGGCCCCTTCATGAAATTAGGAAACCTGAATGAAAGGGAAACCAATTAGACAGGTTCCACTGTAGAAGTAAATGAATCAATTAGGTAGGTTTGGATAAGAATAAATTCTATTGTAAATCACCAGTCATTTGCCACCAGGTAGTTTATTTGCTAATTGGGACACCTTATAATGCCTACTAATTTGTACATTTATTATTTGGCATTATACTATTATTATGTAATTCTATTGTAAATCACCAGTCATTTGCCACCAGGTAGTTTATTTGCTAATTGGGACACCTTATAATGCCTACTAATTTGTACATTTCTTATTTGGCATTATACTATTATTATCAACATCAGCTCACTATTTTAGGCTTTGGTCATATTTGCATATTGAATAAAACCTAGACGTACCTACCCACCGTATATTTTTTTTCTATGTAGGAAGGTACCTAGACATAAATTATATTTTTTTCTATTTTTTATAGGTTTATGAAGCCATTTTTAGTCCGTCCTTCCTTTATTAAATTACAATAGTAATAATAAAAGGTATAGTGGACGGACTATTGTATCCGCTTCGGTGTCTGTCTGTCTTTTCCCATAGAAGGACTTATCCAAACCTGGGACCTATTTAATAGTCCGTCCTTCCTTTATTAAATTACAATAGTAATAATAAAAGGTATAGTGGACGGACTATTGTATTCGCTTCGGTGTCTGTCTGTCTTTTCCCATAGAAGGACTTATCCAAACCTGGGACCTATTTAACAAATTAAAGGTCCTTTTACCATCAGGAACACGAAAGTGGTGGTGCAAATTTTGTCCAGAAAACCAAAAAGCCAAAAAACCAGAAATAATGGTTTTTGGAGGATTTTTTTCACATTTTCTCACACTCTGAGAAAATGATTTAAAATCAAGACTAGAGCCCGTTCTTCCTTTATTCCTTTTAATGTTTCCTAATAACTACCAATATAACGTTTAAGTCAAAAGAGCTGGATCCAATACAGATTATAGAATGCTTCTAGAGTTTTTTCGCTGACTTGATGACCTTCCAACCTGGTCTCTTGATAGATCATTGCGTGTGTATTCGATATGTACGAAAGTTTCAGGTCTTATTTATTTATTTGCACTCCAAGCAACAAAGGTCATGCGTTTTCTAATTTTTAAACGAATAAAATTTGCATAATTTATCGCGTATAAGCATAACGTCTCTTGATAGATCATTGCGTGTGTATTCGATATGTACGAAAGTTTCAGGTCTTATTTATTTATTTGCACTCCAAGCAACAAAGGTCATATTTATCGCGTATAAGCACAACGATTTGTCGAAAAATCAGTATCGAAGACCGTCCGTCGGAAGACCTTTTCTAAGGTACCACTAAACTCCATAGTCCATACACAAAAAGCCCACTCTGAGGCTTAGGTGTAGGGGCCACTGCCCCAAGGTATGAATTGAAAGAGCTGGATCCAATACAGATTATAGAATGCTTCTAGAGTTTTTTCGCTGACTTGATGACCTTCCAACCTGGTCTCTTGATAGATCGTTGCGTGTGTATTCGATATGTACGCAAGTTTCAGGTCTTATTTATTTATTTGCACTCCAAGCAACAAAGGTCATGTTCTAATTTTTAAACGAATAAAATTTGCATATTTATCGCGTATAAACACAACGATTTGTCGAAAAATCAGTATGGAAGACCATCCGTCGAAAGACCTTTCTAAGGTACCACTAAACTCCATAGTCCATATCCATATACAAAAAGCCCACTCTGAGGCTTAGGTGTAGGGGCCTCTACCCAAGGGATGAATTAAGCTTATACGAATCTACGAAAGTACCACTACAAAAGGCTTTTCTCCTTATTTCAGCAAACGGCTACGTGCGAAGTGAAGCGGCCGTTGTCATCTTCATCACACGAGACTCCTCCAGCCGTCGTATCTATTGTCACATCGTACAAAAGGCTTTTCTCCTTATTTCAGCAAACGGCTACGTGCGAAGTGAAGCGGCCGTTGTCATCTTCATCACACGAGACTCCTCCAGTCGTCGTATCTATTGTCACATCATGGGAACGGCCACTAACACAGACGGCCATAAGAAACAAGGTCAGACCTACCCATCATCTGTGAGACAGGCAGAACTGATGCGGGAAGTGTATGAGAGGTGTGGAGTGGATCCTGCTGATGTGGGATACGTGGAGGCCCATGGGACAGGAACCAGTGTAAGTGATAACCAGGAATCAGTATTAGGGATTACCATGAACCGGTGTAAGAAGTGTCCAATATCTGACGGTTTTGTTAGACCAACCACTCACTATCAGGTACCTAGATCTGACAGGCGGACCTGATCAGGTGAACCTAAGTACCTCCCAGGTCTACCTGATAGTGAGTGGCTGGCCTTAGGGTACGAGAAGAGACGGTTTTGTTAGAGTTTGCTTAAAAACCAGAACAGGTTTCATAGTCGGGTCATGTTCGTCTTCACTGCTTTCCAGGGGCAGGTAAGGCCATTCTGTTAACACCTTTACCCATTGCACCACCGCACCGCATTGACAGAATCGACAGCTATGACTTCCTCCCTAGATCCCCCGATCGATATATCAAAGCTTTTGTTTTAAACACAACGATTTGTCGAAAAATCAGTATGGAAGACCATCCGTCGAAAGACCTTTCTAAGGTACCACTAAACTCCATAGTCCATATCCATATACAAAAAGCCCACTCTGAGGCTTAGGTGTAGGGGCCTCTACCCAAGGGATGAATTAAGCTTATACGAATCTACGAAAGTACCACTACAAAAGGCTTTTCTCCTTATTTCAGCAAACGGCTACGTGCGAAGTGAAGCGGCCGTTGTCATCTTCATCACACGAGACTCCTCCAGTCGTCGTATCTATTGTCACATCATGGGAACGGCCACTAACACAGACGGCCATAAGAAACAAGGTCAGACCTACCCATCATCTGTGAGACAGGCAGAACTGATGCGGGAAGTGTATGAGAGGTGTGGAGTGGATCCTGCTGATGTGGGATACGTGGAGGCCCATGGGACAGGAACCAGTGTAAGTGATAACCAGGAATTAGTATTAGGGATTACCATGAACCGGTGTAAGAAGTGTCCAATATCTGACGGTTTTGTTAGACCAGCCACTCACTATCAGGTACCTAGATCTGACAGGCGGACCTGATCAGGTGTACCTCTCAGGTCTACCTGATAGTGAGTGGCTGGCCTTAGGGTACGAGAAGAGACGGTTTTGTTAGAGTTTGCTTAAAAACCAGAACAGGTGTCATGTTCGTCTTTACTGCTTTCCAGGGGCAGGTAAGGCCATTCTGTTAACACCTTTACCCATTGCACCACCGCACTGACAGAATCGAAAGCTATGACTTCCTCCCTAGATCCCCCGATCGATATATCAAAGCTTTTGTTTTGTCTGTCACCAGGTTGGAGACGTTCAAGAAACGAATCTCCCAGGTCTACCTGATAGTGAGTGGCTGGCCTTAGGGTACGAGAAGAGACGGTTTTGTTAGAGTTTGCTTAAAAACCAGAACAGGTTTCATAGTCGGGTCATGTTCGTCTTCACTGCTTTCCAGGGGCAGGTAAGGCCATTCTGTTAACACCTTTACCCATTGCACCACCGCACCGCATTGACAGAATCGACAGCTATGACTTCCTCCCTAGATACCCCGATCGATATATCAAAGCTTTTGTTTTGTCTGTCACCAGGTTGGAGACGTTCAAGAAACGAACGCAATCACCGAGATCTTCTGTCAAAACCGGTCTTCGCCGCTTCTTATTGGCTCAGTCAAGTCCAACTGTGGTCACACTGAGCCCACCAGTGGTCTGGTCAGCATTGCAAAGGCTACGTTCACATTTGAAACTGGACTACTTCCACCCAACATTAACTATCGGACGCCCAACCCGAATATATCAGGGCTGATGGAAGGGAAGCTAAAGGTAAGGTCTTCACAGAAACAAATGCAATGGTCAAAGATATGGTTTTCACCGTCTCTTTTGAACTCTGAAGCTGTGCTTACACATAGTCGACGGTCGTTGATCGACGAGGTGAATCTGTATTGTCGAGGCAGTGTACGGTTCCAGTCGACATCGATCGATGGTCGACTTGACGGCCGTCGACTATGTGTGGACACAGGTCTACTTTCGAGCTATAAAAGTTGCTAATTTGGTCTCATGGTCTTCAAGAATCTGTGTCAAACCAGCCTGATAACAGCTAGTGGTAGCTGTACCTCAATACCTTTCTGTAGGCAGAATATTCTCAAATTTTATCAATTTTGGATCACAATTTGAGGTGGATCCCAATATGTATTTCATGCCCTTCTTCAATTTTTACAGGTGGTCAACCGGGTTCAACCCCTCGTGGGAGATTATATCGCCATCAATTCATTCGGTGTGGGTGGTACTAATGCCCATGTCCTTCTCAAAAAGTATGCACCTCGTCCATCATCTGGTATCAGCAGCACAGTGGTTTCCAAAATACCAAGACTGATGATAGCAGCGGGCAGAACTAAACAATGTGTGGAACAGCTTCTCGATCAGGTAACTTTTGATGCAAAAGGTCAGTTACTCACTATCAGGTAGACTTGACAGGCAGATCAGGTGTACATATACATGTCAGGTCTACCTGATAGTGAGCGGCTGGCCCAAGTTGTTGAAATGATGGCAAAATGGGGTCCAGATGGTAAAAAAGTTTGGTTTGCGATCAATTTAATTGGTAAATACCTAGGTAAGTGCTTTTATTTCCAAACAATAACCTATTAGGTAAAGTTGGTTACATTCTTCGGACTGTATAAAGTGTAAAATCAATCTTGTGGTTTGAAAGGTCAAAGTGCATTACGAGTGAACTTGGTGATCAAATCAAATGCCCCCTCGGGTTGAGATATAGGCACCTTGTGTTCTGCATTGAGTACCAATACTTCGTTCAAGTTCTCCACACGCTTCACATATCCTGCTAATCTATTCTGGTAATACCGAAATGAACGGGGAGCAGTTTTGTAGGCTTCTTCTCCAGTCCATTTGAGCGTTTTCAAGAAATTCACTGTGAAAGGGTATGCAGCAATAATGTCCAATTGACCATTGTAGAACAAAACTTTGTAACGAGATGAAACACTGTTGATGAGAATTTCAATCCATCCTTTGACAGAGGCCATGATATCATTACTCAAAGCTAATTCAATAGGTTCAACGGAATGGAATGTAGTATTTCCCGAGTGAGCAGCTCTTCTAAATGCAGTCGTATTAAACAGTTCTTCCATGAGAACATTAGATGTATTATCAGCAAGCGGGACTAAATAGTTGAAATGATTGGAGTAGTTTGTAAGTGTGGGAAATATTATTGGATTATACGGAACCCGTAAACCTGATCAGGTCTACCTCACACCTGATGAGCACACATATTATCAGGTAGACCTGACAGGTACGGCTGAAAAGGTAGGTCTTTCAGGTCTACCTGATAGTGAGTGGCTGGCATTATAAAAATTATTTTGTTTTGAATGATCTCAATCGAAAGACTTCCAACTTCCATGAATCGATAAACTTTCAATTGACTCTGATCCAACGCTCCTCTTCTATTTCAGATCGGTCTAGTCAACGTTTTGAAAACCCTTGGTGTGGAACCCGACGGTATAGTGGGTCACTCTATCGGAGAACTCTCCTGCTCGTACGCAGACGGTGGCTTTACCCTGGAAGAAACCATCCTGGCAGCCTACTACAGAGGTTGCGTTCTAGTTGAGGCCAAACCCGTCAGGGGCGCCATGGTCGCGGTCGGCATGGGTTGGGACGAAATCAACCGGAAGTTGCCAAACGGGATCGTGGCTGCCTGTCACAACTCGAACGAAAGCGTGACAATATCGGGACCTCGGGAGGAAGTGCGAAGGTTTGCGGAGGAACTGAAGGAAGGCGGAGTGTTCGCCAAAGAAGTGGACAGTTTGGGGTTCGCGTTCCATTCTCCCTACTTGGCAACGGCGGCGAAGCTTCTCAGAACTAAATATGAGAAAGTAAGTCGACAATTTTTTACTCCAATATCTATCATGTGTGTTCACTCAGAGTAGATTCGTAGAAGCCTAACCCATCTTTTAAAGCTACTTGCCCCTACACCTAAGCCTCCGGGTGGGATTTTTGTGCATGGGACTTAGAGTATAATGTACAAATAGGACTTGCGGTAGGGGTACAATCTTGCATATTTTTGATAGTTCATTGCAACGGTCGTTACATTAATTAGACTTACTTTAACGTGGGCACTCATTGCTATGTTGAAAGTTGAAAGCCCATGTTCAAATGCTTCTCAGAACTAAATATGAGAAAGTAAGTCGACAATTTTTTACACCAATATCTATCATGTGTGTTCACTCAGAGTAGATTCGTAGAAGCTTAACCCATCTTTTAAGGCTGCTTGCTCCTACACCTAAGCCTCCGGGTGGGATTTTTGTGCATGGGACTTAGAGTATAATGTACAAATAAGACTTGCGGTAGGGGTTCAATCTTGCATATTTTTGATAGTTCATTGCAACGGTCGTTACATTAATTAGACTTACTTTAACGTGGACACTCGTTGCTATGTTGAAAGTTGAAAGCCCATGTTCAAATTGACATTATTTAACCAAGTCTTCCGAAACTTTCCTCCTCAGTTCTTGTGTCCTGCTGACTCAGCCAGCCCCCGGACACCGCGTTGGATCAGCACCTCTTTCCCCGAATCAGAATGGTCCGATCAGCAAGCTCACACCTGTTCCATGGACTACCATCTGCATAACGTGTCCTCTCCAGTCCTCTTTCACCAGGCCATGAGCTATGTTCCGCCCAATGCG
>NW_007381793.1:7164-11036 GCF_000475195.1 Diaphorina citri | reverse complement strand
AATTCTTTTGGGCACTTTAATTCTTTCTAATTTTTCAATCAAAATAGGTATTTGAACATTGTTGTAAGCTCCTTCTATATCGTATAGGACGGCTAGAGTTGATTTTTGTTCCAAAAAACCTTGGTGAATATCAATTAGGAGGGATGCCTGAGCTTCTTGAATTGACCGAGTTTTTCTAAACCCGTATTGAGATTTGGGTAAAACATTGTTGTGTTCGAGCCACCAGTCTAGTCTTAGTTTTATCATTCGCTCAAAAGTTTTAAGAACACATGAAGCTAAAGCGATTGGTCGGTACGAGGAATGATTTTCCGGGTTTTTCCCGGGCTTAAGGAAAGGGACTACCACTATATCTCTCCATTGGTCAGGAATCTTTGATTTTTTCCAAATTAAATTAAAAATACTTAGGAGTTGCTTTTTACTTACGTCCGGTAGGTTTTCAATCATCGGATAATGAACGTTGTCACGGCCGGGGGCGGTGTTAAGGCCTGATTTAATCGCCGCTTCCAGTTCTTCAGGTGTGAAGGGTTGATTCATTTCGTCCTCTATGTCTTCAGGTGTCAGGGCTAGAGTAGGGGTTACATTTGGTGAAACGTATGGGGGAGCCAAAGAATTTAATAAAGTCTCTGTCCATGTTCCTTTTTTAACAGGAACTCTATTTGACGTTTTCCTATTTTTTAGTTTCTTGAGGGAGACCCAGATTTCCGAAATTTTCGTTCGTCTGTTGAGTTTGTTTGTAAAACTTACCCACGCTTTTCGATTTTCTTCCTTGCAAACTCTTTTGCATCGTGCGTCTGATTTTTGGTATTCTATGAAGTTATTCATTGAGGGGTTTTCCTTATACTGCTTTAATTTTTCTCTTCTCTTCGCTATTACTTCCTCGCATACTTCGCTCCACCATGGCTTCCTGTATTTTTGATTTTCATTAAAATATTTAATTTGAGGCATAGCACGTTCGCTTGCGCGCTCCATACTTTCATAAAATAAAGCATAAGAATCGTAATCCTCTTCTCCCTCCAATGATTTCGTAAAATTTTCCATTTCTTTTTTGTATACACTCCAATTGGCTTTTTTAGTATTCCATTTCCGAATAGGGGTTTTAAAAACGGGGACATTATTAAATAAGTTATTACTCTCCCATAAAATAGGATAATGGTTAGAGCCTAAAGTATCATCTAAAGTCGTACAAGAAAATTTATATGCAAAGCCAGGCGAAGCCAGGCATAAATCTATGATGCTATCATTAATTTGATCCACCCTCCTAAGAAGGGTAGGTTTTCCATCGTTTAAAATTATCAAATTTTGCAAATCTATAGCGTCTAATAGTTCCATACCTTTTTGGTCTGAAACAGAACAGCCCCAAGCTGAATGGTGGCAGTTTGTGTCACCCCCTATTATTACAAAGCCGGAAAAGCTGTTGAAAAACCTAACCCATTCTTGTGATTTAATTTTATTTTCTGGACTATTGTACAAGGATATAATATTGATAGTCGTATTTTCGTAATCGATTTTAACAGCTGAAACAAGTAGGTTATTAATTTTATAAAAATCCGTAACTTCGGTATAGTAAATGTTATCTTTTATAAACACAGCCACTCCTGACTTGCCATCAGCCCTATCCTCTCTTACAATATTATAACCCCTGAAATTAATAAATTTACCCGGTTTAAACCAGGTCTCTGAAATCAATGCTATATTGATTTTTTCATGAAATAAAAAACTCTCTAAACTTCTCTTATTCGCTAGGGCGGACCTAGCGTTCCACTGTAGGATCTTAAAATTAGAAACCATCTGCACTATCCTCGGAAAAGATGTCACTATGGACATCCTTACTCGTACCAGTCTTATTTAATAACTCTTTTTGTATGATACCTGTTAATTCGTTTTGGGAAATCTTTCTACTACTACCTACTAAACCTACTGATTGTTTAATTACAGTACATATAAAGTTTGACAGATTTTCTACATTTTCAAATTCAAGGGTACATTTGGTTGTGTTTTGATTATCATTTCCTGTGTTCTTATTCTTGAGGCATGCACCATTGGGGAACTGGTTCTGATCGTATCTATACTCCTGTAACAACTTCTGATATTCCTCTTGGAAATGCTGATTTTGTGGTGACTCCTGACGTAACCTCTTTTTAGTTTGGCTCCTCTCCGGGGTGACTGGGGCAAAAATTTGTCTTCTAATGCTGGGTATTCTTAGAATGCTTTGGCTTTGTTGTTGTTGCTCCCTCGGAACAACATTTGGTCTGGCTTGGCTGCTTGTAGCTGCCGCTGAGTAGCTAGATGAAAGTTGTGTTTTGGCCTCAAAAAAGGTAATATTCTCTGTAACCATTAAATTTTTAATAGATTTTTGTTTTTCAACCTCTGGGCATACTGGATTTTTAAAATTGACACGGGATGAATGTGGGCCATTGCAATGTATACATTTCTGTTCTGTTGTATTGTCACATTCGTTATCAGGATGATTTTCTCCACATCTACTGCAGCGGACTGAACCTTTGCAGAAAGTGGCTGTGTGACCGAATCGTAGGCAGTTAGTACATTGTAAGACCTTTGGCACGTACTTTTCGACCTCGCATCTTACGTAGTAAATGGACACATGAGTAGGTATAGATTGAGCTCTGAATGTTACCTGGATAGTTCCTGTAGGTACGTACGAGGGTTTTCCTTGTTCATCAAATATCCTTCTGTTAAACCTACGTACACCAGTGACTTTGGCATCCATATTGTACAAAGGTGTGATTTCCTCTAGGAGGTCCTGCTCTGTAAGGTTTTTGTCCACATTCCTGATAATGCCTTGGCGGAAAAGTATGAATCTAGGAACATAAGCTTTAAAATTCTCATGTTTTAGTTCACTTGACTGAATAATTTTGTTTGCTTTGTCTCTAGATGGCACTTGAATTTTCACTCGATTTCTACCGTTTTTAATTAGTTTTAATATTTCAATGTTTGGGAAGTGTTTTTTCAAAAGTTGCCCTATACTCATTGGGTGCATACGCCCGGCACCTTTTTGATTTTGATCAAGACTTTCTAAAAATACAAAATAGGGACCGTCGTCTTTGTCTTCATACAGAAAAATTTCTTCATTACGTGAATTTTGATAAGTGTTCGAAAGGTTTTGAGTATTGTTTGTGTTGTTTGACATTATATTTGCATTATTTAATTGTTCAGAATTCAACATATCCACATCATTTTCACCTCCACCACCTCCTGGAGGGCCTCTAGGCCCTCCACTTTTATCACCCATTCAAACACCAGTAATCAAAAAAGTTTCATTCACTTGGTATGTTATAGAACGGGATAAGGAAAAATGGTATAAAAACTATGTTGTTCCTTCCTAAGTGACACATCACAGTCCTATTCACTTTAAAGGTAATGTCCTAAAAGAAGGTCCACGCCGGAGAACCGGAACAAAGACCAATAACCTTTGGTAGTAGGTGATCATTCGTGACTGACTGTACTGTTCTGAGTATTCTGATGACATCTTATAAAGTGTTACGTCTTAAGTCAAAGTAACTCGAGGACTTTTAGTTTTATTCCCTCTGACGATTGAAAGTGATAATATATATATGTTTTTTTAATATGAATGTTCCAAGTTTATAATGAAAAGAAGGTGGTGGACAAGATAAAATCGAACTGAGTCCACAACTCGATCAGTTATAGTAGAACACTAGTCCTCTCGGCACCCCAAGTTTAGGAAAGATTCCACATCCTAATTACAATTATAGAGTCACCTGTTGACTGCCTCTTCCCACGCATAGGCAACTTAATTGAGCAATATAGATTGTTTTAATAGTGCGTTCATTTTGAAGCTAGCTAAATAAAAGTTTAATTAAAACTTCGCAAAAGTTATGGACGCAATAGTATAT
>NW_007381793.1:0-1950 GCF_000475195.1 Diaphorina citri | reverse complement strand
ACAAGGATATAATATTGATAGTCGTATTTTCGTAATCGATTTTAACAGCTGAAACAAGTAGGTTATTAATTTTATAAAAATCCGTAACTTCGGTATAGTAAATGTTATCTTTTATAAACACAGCCACTCCTGACTTGCCATCAGCCCTATCCTCTCTTACAATATTATAACCCCTGAAATTAATAAATTTACCCGGTTTAAACCAGGTCTCTGAAATCAATGCTATATTGATTTTTTCATGAAATAAAAAACTCTCTAAACTTCTCTTATTCGCTAGGGCGGACCTAGCGTTCCACTGTAGGATCTTAAAATTAGAAACCATCTGCACTATCCTCGGAAAAGATGTCACTATGGACATCCTTACTCGTACCAGTCTTATTTAATAACTCTTTTTGTATGATACCTGTTAATTCGTTTTGGGAAATCTTTCTACTACTACCTACTAAACCTACTGATTGTTTAATTACAGTACATATAAAGTTTGACAGATTTTCTACATTTTCAAATTCAAGGGTACATTTGGTTGTGTTTTGATTATCATTTCCTGTGTTCTTATTCTTGAGGCATGCACCATTGGGGAACTGGTTCTGATCGTATCTATACTCCTGTAACAACTTCTGATATTCCTCTTGGAAATGCTGATTTTGTGGTGACTCCTGACGTAACCTCTTTTTAGTTTGGCTCCTCTCCGGGGTGACTGGGGCAAAAATTTGTCTTCTAATGCTGGGTATTCTTAGAATGCTTTGGCTTTGTTGTTGTTGCTCCCTCGGAACAACATTTGGTCTGGCTTGGCTGCTTGTAGCTGCCGCTGAGTAGCTAGATGAAAGTTGTGTTTTGGCCTCAAAAAAGGTAATATTCTCTGTAACCATTAAATTTTTAATAGATTTTTGTTTTTCAACCTCTGGGCATACTGGATTTTTAAAATTGACACGGGATGAATGTGGGCCATTGCAATGTATACATTTCTGTTCTGTTGTATTGTCGCATTCGTTATCAGGATGATTTTCTCCACATCTACTGCAGCGGACTGAACCTTTGCAGAAAGTGGCTGTGTGACCGAATCGTAGGCAGTTAGTACATTGTAAGACCTTTGGCACGTACTTTTCGACCTCGCATCTTACGTAGTAAATGGACACATGAGTAGGTATAGATTGAGCTCTGAATGTTACCTGGATAGTTCCTGTAGGTACGTACGAGGGTTTTCCTTGTTCATCAAATATCCTTCTGTTAAACCTACGTACACCAGTGACTTTGGCATCCATATTGTACAAAGGTGTGATTTCCTCTAGGAGGTCCTGCTCTGTAAGGTTTTTGTCCACATTCCTGATAATGCCTTGGCGGAAAAGTATGAATCTAGGAACATAAGCTTTAAAATTCTCATGTTTTAGTTCACTTGACTGAATAATTTTGTTTGCTTTGTCTCTAGATGGCACTTGAATTTTCACTCGATTTCTACCGTTTTTAATTAGTTTTAATATTTCAATGTTTGGGAAGTGTTTTTTCAAAAGTTGCCCTATACTCATTGGGTGCATACGCCCGGCACCTTTTTGATTTTGATCAAGACTTTCTAAAAATACAAAATAGGGACCGTCGTCTTTGTCTTCATACAGAAAAATTTCTTCATTACGTGAATTTTGATAAGTGTTCGAAAGGCTTTGAGTATTGTTTGTGTTGTTTGACATTATATTTGCATTATTTAATTGTTCAGAATTCAACATATCCACATCATTTTCACCTCCACCACCTCCTGGAGGGCCTCTAGGCCCTCCACTTTTATCACCCATTCAAACACCAGTAATCAAAAAAGTTTCATTCACTTGGTATGTTATAGAACGGGATAAGGAAAAATGGTATAAAAACTATGTTTATATTATAGACGCAGGTATTGAAACCTATCAAAATTAATTTGAAAATAAATTCGATCGAAGTTTTACGTTGCGTGATAATTTG
>NW_007381792.1:18746-21239 GCF_000475195.1 Diaphorina citri | reverse complement strand
ACTAAAAACTGACCATCGAAATTTTGACCCGATTACATTACTTTCCTTCCTATAGGATAAGGAAAGTAAAAAGTTAAAAAGACCTCTACGCAGGCCTAAGCTGGCTTGGAGCGTAGACTCGTCTACCTTGTAAGCGCGCTCTAAGTCGCGGCTTCGATTCCCACCCGGGTCAACGTTATCCTAAACAGATAAGGTTCGTTCTCGGAACGGCTGGCCTGTCCTTCTCTCTTCGATTGCGGGACGATATGACCTGAGCAGTCGAATTGTCCACACATAGTCGACCTCGTTGATCGACGTCGACTGAAAACGTACACTGCCTCGACAACATAGATTCACCTAGTCGAAAAAGTTGATAAGGATACATTTTTTTCCTCAACTGACTTCTTACATGAATTGGACTATAGATTGACTTCTTACATGAATTGGACTATAGATCGCACCAAATTCTTAATTCCTTGCTGAAATCGGTCTAGAAATCGTAGTGCGATTTAACTTTTTCCCTGTCAAGAGAGAGAGTCTTAAATTTCAATTTTTTATAGGAATTAGATTGTTTTCAGTAGAACCTTTTTGATTGGCACGAGTAGGTAGACATACAAAATATTGAATAATAAGAGTCGGGGAACACGGAGCAATACGGTACCCCGGGGCAAAACGATACCCCACCCTTTTGAGGAGCTAGAAAGTGCTGAGCTCCTCCCTTGGATGAACTAAGAACTATTCCTGCAAGTGTAATCTTCGTTTTGATGTGTGTGTTTTCTCTGTTTTGACCTGTGGTTGATTAATTGCCTGTATTGTATTCACTTTAAATAAATAAATAAATAAAATTCTCGTAAAGGTTGGCTTTCTCCTATTCTGTCTTTTATCTCTTCAATTTTTATCAAACCTTATCATCGTTCATCTTTTTTTTTGTAATAACAAGTTTTTATGTCCCGAAAGCGAACGGAGAAGGAAGACAGGATAGGAGAAAGCCACCCGTTCCGGGAACGAACCTTATCTGTTTACGATATAGACGCGCTACCTCCAAGATAACTTAGACTGGCTCACCATCTTTTTTTTTCCTGACAGTTACAGTCTGTTTCCGATCAGCAAAAAGTTGACAGATAGCTGACAGCTAACGAAATTGAAGTGTTGACTATAAATCTCAAAACAGCAAAATACTTAACGTCAAATAGCAGTAAATACCTAATTAATTATTCCATATTAAATACATATTTACAGGGTGGACCTGGAGCAAAATTAATTAACTTTATTTAATTTTATACTTATTTACATTTGTTTACAAGTAGTCTGGCTGGGGAGACTTTAAACAGGGAGCATACCAGCCTGAAATTTCCCTTGCTAAAGAAATAGCAAAGGTTGAGTGCGAAGGGCATCCACTCGTAAATTTTGTAACCAAAACCAAATGTCAGCCTAAAGCAATCCTCCTAGTTAGGGCTGATTGAGAGGCTGAAGAAAAACACCGACCCCGTCTGTACATAGGAAAAAGCGAAGAAAAAGAAGATTAAATAATAATGAAAAAAAAAAAAAAATACTGTCCATTTCCATCAGTTCCTTTTTGGCCACCCTGAATGATCTGGCAATGAATTAATTAAATCAAAATGAACAAATGAAATTCCCTATGTCTAATATAGAATAACAAAGTCCAAGTCCAATGAAATGTATTAATTATAATAGAATAGAGTAGAATGTAGAATAGAATAGAATTAAATAGAAAAATATCTACCTGTCCACATTGAAAACGAAGAATTAATTATTATTGAATTAACAGGGGCGTATCATTGGAGCACAATATTCCATATTAAATACATATTGACAGGGTGGACCTGGAGCAAAATTGATTAACTTTATTAAATTTTATACTTATTGGTTTACATTTGTTTACAAGTAGTCTGGCTGGGGAGACTTTAAACAGGGAGCATACCAGCCTGAATTTTCCCTTGCTAAAGAAATAGCAAAGGTTGAGGGCGAAGGGCATCCACTCGTAAATTTTGTAGCCAAAACCAAATGTCAGTCCAAAGCAATCCTCCTAGTTAGGGCTGATTGAGAGGTTGACGAAAAACACCGACCCCGTCTGTACACGGGAAAAGGCGAAGAAAAAGAAGATTAAATAATAATGAAAAAAAAAACTGTTCATTTCCATCAGTTCTTCTTTGGCCACCCTGAATGATCTGACAATGAATTAATTGAATCAAAATGAACAAATAAAATTCCCTATGTCTAATGTAGAATAACAAAGTACAAGTCCAATGTAATGTATTAATTATAATAGAATAGAGTAGAATGTAGAATAGAATAGAATTAAATAGAAAAATATCTACCTGTCCACATTGAAAACGAAGAATTAATTATTATTGAATTAACAGGGGCGTATCGTTGGAGCACAAGCTTCCAATGCTTATGGAATCCATCTAAACATTGCAAGGCATTATTTTTCAAATAATCTAAAAATTAATGAACATTTTAAATATTATCTTTTGCTTTGTACCATTGTTT
>NW_007381792.1:9546-18664 GCF_000475195.1 Diaphorina citri | reverse complement strand
TTTTTTTTTAAATTTTTTAAAAAAAAAAGTTTCTATTAAAAAAGAAAAAAAAAAAAAAAGAGGTTCGATAGAAGAAACTATAGGTAACTGGCGTAACTGCTAAGGTCTTATCGTCCCGAAAGTGAAGAGAGAAGGAAGACAGGATAGGCGAAAACCAGTTCCGTTCCGAGAACGAACCTCATCTGTAGGATAAAATCTGCCCCGCGCCAGAATCGAACCCGCGACCTCCCGCCGGACCATTTTTGTGGCCCGCAAAGCTTTTTGGGAATTATACAAACTTACCTAAATGTAAAAAATCTGACCTCCTTTAGTGTTCAGCTACAATTAGGAGGATAATTTTTGAAAACTTTTGCCTGCGGCGCTCAAAATTCGGACTGCATTTCTGAAAAGTTGGGGGAGGGGGGACGTATGTGGCCCGCGAAGTACCTCCCAATGTCGCATGTGGCCCGCATACACATGTGGAAGTTGGAAACCCCTGCTATAGGTAGTTGATAGGTAGGTAAGTAGGTATTATGTTTGTACCTTACCCACATTATTACCTATAATGTGTGAGGTTTTTTCGTTTTCTTCATCCCATTTCTAACACCTATCCCATGCTATCAGCTCTTAACCACTTGTCCATTATGATATGTGTCTACCTGCCTCATCATCTTCACTAGATAGGTAGGGTGATTGCTTTGGGCTGACATTTGGTTTTGGCTACAAAAATTTTACGAGTGGATGCCCTTCGCACTCAACCTTTGCTATTTCGTTAGCTAGGAATTGGAGACTATCGATAGCCAAGCCTCAACTATCGATAGCGTTTTATAGTCAAAACTATCGATAGTGCTATCGATAGTTCTCCTCCTCTATTTATAGCTTCCCCTTTTGAATATCTTACCACACACCACTGCCTACGAAGAATTAATTAGAATTAGATTTTAGAATGTATCTTGACACTGGAGTTTTATAAATAAAGCAAAAGCTAGGATCTGATACAATAGGCCCATAAATCACATCAGAATCATAATCATTTAATCAAGTACCTACCTATCTATTAAGTAGGTATATTATATGTATACCTATAGGTATGATAATATTTTATGTACATAATTATGTACAATCAACGGGTAAAACCCATGTAAAGGTGAAATGATCGCGGTTGAAATGATCACTTAGGTACTAAGATCTTTTCCTTTGATAAGATGGGTACCTATTATTTGAAAGGTAGAAAAAAAGAAACAACGGATTTTGGAGTTGAAATCATTGATTGATTGATTAACAAATCAACGGGTAAAACCCATGTAAAGATGAAATGATCGAGGTTCTAATGTTCTTACCTACTTACCTATGCCTGCCTAGCTACCTACTTTAATTAAGAAAGCAAAAGTGTACCTACACAGTTGAGTGATTACATCAAGTAGCGTAAAAAAAGAAGATCCTCATAAATGTGGCCCGCAAAGCTTTTCGGGAATTATACAAACTTACCTAAATGTAAAAAATCTGACCTCCTTTAGTGTTCGGCTACAATTAGGAGGATAATTTTTGAAAAATTTTGCCTGCGGCGCTCAAAATTCGGACTGCATTTCTGAAAAGTTGGGGGGGACGTATGTGGCCCGCGAAGTACCTCCCAATGTCGCATGTGGCCCGCATACACATGGAAGTTGGAAACCCCTGCTATAGGTAGTTGATAGGTAGGTAAGTATTATGTTTGTACCTCACCCACATTATTACCTATAATGTGTGAGGTTTTTTTGGTTTTCTTCATCCCATTTCTAACACCTATCCCATGCTATCAGCTCTTAACCACTTGTCCATTATGATATGTGTCTACCTGCCTCATCATCTTCACTAGATAGGATGATTGCTTTGGGCTGACATTTGGTTTTGGCTACAAAAATTTTACGAGTGGATGCCCTTCGCACTCAACCTTTGCTATTTCGTTAGCTAGGAATTGGAGGTTGATATTACATACCAATAGGAGGTATATAACTTCTTCAAAGAAGCAAAATCCTTTCTTATTCTTACCTTTAAAAAGATCGATTTTCCGTCCTATATGCCGTGTTAATCCATTGAGTCCTTATGATGGGCCACAACTCCTAATGAGTGCATTAAACTCTTAGTTCACATACTTATTATTAGGTATTTGAAAACTAAAATTAAAATTAGGTAGGTACAATAACATAGAATTTATTACATTCGGATAAAATTATTTATTTACCTTAAGATAGCTTAAAAATAAAACATTATTTAAAATTAATAAATTATTTTTCTCCTTTAACTTTGAAGGTAAACTGATTCATTCATACTCGTACCTATACTTCGTTTTAAAAACGTTTGAAATAGGTAAAAGCGTTATCAAAAATAATCATTTTTTACCGCGCGATAAGTTTTGGTTCCCCACAATATTTTGGTTCCCTACATATTAGGGTAAGGACACACTTCTACTTCTTATTCCTAAAAATAAAAACTTTCTTGTTTGCATTCACCCACATTGAAAAAATATATTTTTAAGTAAAAGAAAAAAAAACTGAGTTTTAAAATACACATGTTGTTTAAAAGTTGGTAAAAAAATTGACTTGTTTTATGGTAGGTACCTACCTAATATAAAAAAATACGAACATTTAAAACTCGTTTTTACATGATTTTATTAAAAGTTGTGAAAAAAATCGCGATCGTTCAAACAAACCTTCTGGCTGACAGTCGATTGTTGACTGACAAGTTTAAACTTTTACTGTCGATTTCTGCGGCCACCCTCTCTTTCTGCAGATTCCACAGTCTATACCGACTGAAATTCTCTGGTCAAGAGATCCATTGAGGACTTGTGTAGGTACGTACTCAACCAGTGGTTCCAAAACGGAGTATACCTACATAGAGTGGTCAAGAGCATTGAGGTCTTGTGTAGGTATAGAAACCATCAGCTAAACCCTAATAGAATAGAATAGAATAGAATATACCTTTATTCTTACCGTTTTTATTATTATTGGATACTAGGCGGAGTAGAAAGTCGGAGTAGAAAAACACAAATACCTAGTATCCAATAATAATAAAAACGGTAAGAATAATGTTAATACATATGATGTCTAATATAAACCTAACATATAGAATATACCTTGTTTATACAGCCAGAATGAGACTGAAAAGTCCCTTTACTCCCGCAGTCTAAACAAGGTCTCGAGTAGATATTTGGTACAAAATAGGAAAATCCGCCCCGGGCGGGAATCGAACCCGCGGCCTAGCGCTTACAAGGCAGACGCACTACCAACTAAGCTAACTAGGCTGGCAACATAGAATTTATTACATTCGGATAAAATTATTTATTTACCTTAAGATAGTTTAAACAAAATATTATTTTAAATTAACAAATTATTTTTCTCTTTTAACTTTGAAGGTAGACTTAACTTATTCATTCATACTCGTACCTACTTCGTTTTAAAAAACGTTTGATATAAAAGCGTTATCAAAAATAATCATTTTTTACCGCGCGATAAGTTTTGGTTCCCTACAATATTTTGGTTCCCTACATATTAGGGTAAGGAGTAAGGACACACTTCTACTTCTTATTCCTAAAAATAAAAACTTTCTTGTTTGCATTCACCCACATTGAAAAAATATATTCTAAAGTAAAAGAAAAAAAACTGAGTTTAAAAATACACATGTTGTTTAAAAGTTGGTAAAAAAATTGACTTGTTTTATGGTAGGTACCTACCTAATTATAAAAAAAAATACGAACATTTAAAACTCGTTTTTACATGATTTTATTAAAAGTTGTGAAAAAAATCGCGATCGTTCAAACAAACCTTCTGGCTGACAGTCGATTGTTGACTGTTGACTGACATTACTGACAAGTTTAAACTTTTACTGTCGATTTCTGCGGCCACCCTCTCTTTCTGCAGATTCCACTGTCTACCGACTGAAATTCTCTGGTCGAGAGATCCATTGAGGACTTGTGTAGGTACGTACTAAACAAGTGGTTCCAAAACGGAGTATACCGGGCCTACATAGAGTGGTCAAGAGCATTGAGGTCTTGTGTAGGTATGGAAACCATCAGCTAAACCCTAATGTCAACCCAAAAGCGATCACCCAAGGGCTGATTGAGGCCTCACGAAAAAACGTCGACCCCGTCTGAACACGGGAAAAGGCGAAGAAAAAGAAGGAGAAGTGGTAGTGGTACCTTCCAAAGCAGTGATTACACGGATTACCAACCAGGGTACGGAGAGATCAAGAGCACTGACTCAATCCAGAGATGCTGAGTTCGAATTCCGGCCGGGCCGGAAATTTTCTGCCCAAAGTTTTCCGTTTCTAGATAGGCCTGGATGTATAAATTTCATAAATTAAAACCTTGCTTAAATTCTAAAAAAAAAAAGAAAAAAAAAAATACAACATAAAAGAGAGTAAGATAATAATAGGGGTGCCACAAGCCAGGTTGGCCACCACTTTCTAAACCATTCTTGAGGAACCGCAGAAGAAGAATGATTGTATAAACCGGTGGGGAACTGATAACGTTTTAGGATTCGGTGAACTGATAAGAATGATAACTCGTTGGTCTAGTAATCGGTGGTTTAGATTAATCAGTTTGTTAGGATAACACGAATACCTCGGTAGGCACATAGGTAATAGAACATAAGTAATGGTGGGTCCAGACTTGTGCAATGCAACGTGCAAAGCATTTGCGATAACATTGGTCACTGCTCATTTGTGACTGCTTCTTTTTGTAGCAATTTTCCAGTGATGTGGATGTGACTTCTGAGCTAGTACCTACCAAATTTTCTAGGTAGATACATTCATATTTGTAAAATAGTCCATGAAGATTTTCAATGGTTTACATTGAATTTGGGAATAGATACTTGGATTTTTTAAGTAAGTATTGATCAAGTTAATAAATCATCATTTTTATTTTATAAAATGTATTTATATTTCATTACAGGAAGAGTTGTAGTTGCTGGTCTGGGTGGCGGTATCAAAGAAGACATCCATTGGGTGCACGACTTCCGTAGGGGACCCACAGATGACAGCCCTCCTCTAGAAGAGCGAGTCATACAAATCATCCCATCCCCTGCACCAACTGTAAGGACAGCCAATCTAGCTCTCGTAGGAAGTGGGGACTTTCTGAAACTCATTCTGGCCACTGAGAATATGAAGGCAGGAGACATATTGAAAACCTCCATGTTCATTCCCAGAATTCCAGGTGAGACAAAATTGTTGCTTATGGTCAGGGTCACAGAGTTTAAACTCACTTGTGTTTTACTTGTCACACCCTTTTTCAGGAGTCTGCATTTTTAGATTATCCTCCATGTTCATTCCCAGAATTCCAGGTGAGACAAAATTGTTGCTTATGGTCAGGGTCACAGAGTTTAAACTCACTTGTGTTTTACTCGTCACCCCCTTTTTCAGGAGTCTGCATTTTTAGATTATTTTACAAATCTTGTTCTGAACATGACTGAAAGATTCATCTTTCTATCTCTCTTCTGTGACAAGTTATGGTCAATTTTGTAAACCCTGTTTGATACAATTTGATTTATACATTGCTCAATACTCGAGTATGGCTATCTATATCTTTATTACCTTCAGGAAAATCTATTTTTAAACTTGTCTTTCTTCACTCGGTTATTTATTACTCTAGGTATTGTTGGTAGGACTCTGGTCATGGTATTGTTGGTAGGTCTTTGGACTTGGTATTGTTGGTAGGACTTTGGACTTGGTATTGTTGATAGGACTCTAATCATGGTATTGTTGGTAGGACTCTAATCATGGTATTGTTGGTAGGACCCTGGGCATGAATACATTGCTCAATACTTGAGTATGGCTATCTATATCATTATTACCTTCAGGAAAATCTATTTTTAAACTTGTCTTTTCAATTTTGACTTGAGACTGATCTAAGAACGATCATTCTTGTTCATAAAAACGAGTGTAAGTGTCGCACATTATATGTACCTATGTGATAAACTTGACTGTACTGCAGCAAAACTTGACCCTTTGATGGTCTAGAGTCTAGACCAGGGATCATGTGAGGGAGGATTCGTTAACCCAATTTATTTATTTATTTATTTAAACACTTAAACGGGCGGACCCTTTGCTATCTAAATACACAATTAACCCTAACTAAACCTGTATGTATTACTTTAAAGTTAGTACATATATCATTTATTACTCTATAGAAAAATAGGTTCATTGATAAACTTGACTGTACTGCAGCAAAACTTGACCCTTTGATGGTCTAGAGTCTAGAGTCTAGAACAGGGATCATGTGAGGGAGGATTCATTAACCCTTTAATACTTGTAACTATGATAGAAAATATGTCACTTGTTGTGCAGAGAAAATAATTGGTAGGACTTTCGACTTGGTATTGTTGGTATGACTCTGGACTTGGTATTGTTGGTAGGACTCTGGTCATGGTATTGTTGGTAGGACTTTGTACTTGGTATTGTTGGTAGGACTTTGGACTTTGTATTGTTGGTAGGACTCTGGTCATGGTATTGTTGGTAGGACTTTGTACTTGGTATTGTTGGTAGGACTTTGGACTTTGTATTGTTGGTAGGACTCTGGTCATGGTATTGTTGGTAGGACTTTGTACTTGGTATTGTTGGTAGGACTTTGGACTTTGTATTGTTGGTAGGACTCTGGTCATGGTATTGTTGGTAGGACTTTGTACTTGGTATTGTTGGTAGGACTTTGGACTTTGTATTGTTGGTAGGACTCTGGTCATGGTATTGTTGGTAGGACTTTGTACTTGGTATTGTTGGTAGGACTTTGGACTTTGTATTGTTGGTAGGACTCTGGTCATGGTATTGTTGGTAGGACTTTCGACTTGGTATTGTTGGTATGACTCTGGACTTGGTATTGTTGGTAGGACTCTGGTCATGGTATTGTTGGTAGGACTTTGTACTTGGTATTGTTGGTAGGACTTTGGACTTTGTATTGTTGGTAGGACTCTGGTCATGGTATTGTTGGTAGGACTTTGTACTTGGTATTGTTGGTAGGACTTTGGACTTTGTATTGTTGGTAGGACTCTGGTCATGGTATTGTTGGTAGGACTTTGTACTTGGTATTGTTGGTAGGACTTTGGACTTTGTATTGTTGGTAGGACTCTGGTCATGGTATTGTTGGTAGGACTTTGTACTTGGTATTGTTGGTAGGACTTTGGACTTTGTATTGTTGGTAGGACTCTGGTCATGGTATTGTTGGTAGGACTTTGTACTTGGTATTGTTGGTAGGACTTTGGACTTTGTATTGTTGGTAGGACTCTGGTCATGGTATTGTTGGTAGGACTTTCGACTTGGTATTGTTGGTATGACTCTGGACTTGGTATTGTTGGTAGGACTCTGGTCATGGTATTGTTGGTAGGACTTTGTACTTGGTATTGTTGGTAGGACTTTGGACTTTGTATTGTTGGTAGGACTCTGGTCATGGTATTGTTGGTAGGACTTTGTACTTGGTATTGTTGGTAGGACTTTGGACTTTGTATTGTTGGTAGGACTCTGGTCATGGTATTGTTGGTAGGACTTTGTACTTGGTATTGTTGGTAGGACTTTGGACTTTGTATTGTTGGTAGGACTCTGGTCATGGTATTGTTGGTAGGACTTTGTACTTGGTATTGTTGGTAGGACTTTGGACTTTGTATTGTTGGTAGGACTCTGGTCATGGTATTGTTGGTAGGACTTTGTACTTGGTATTGTTGGTAGGACTTTGGACTTTGTATTGTTGGTAGGACTCTGGTCATGGTATTGTTGGTAGGACTTTCGACTTAGTATTGTTGGTAGGACTCTGGACTTGGTATTGTTGGTAGGACTCTGGTCATGGTATTGTTTGTAGGACTTTGGACTTGGTATTGTTGATAGGACTTTTTTTTTTATTTTTTGAGGAGTTCCAAGCCCCCCTCGCTGCCCCTAACCCGCCCCCTGCCAATACCACCCTGGTTCCATCTACTACCACCCCAATCCAGTCATCCTTGGTGCCATCTGAAGGTAAGCATGTATATCAATACATTGTTCTTATTTATACGCCTGCCTAGTTAGCTTGGTTGGTAGTGCGTCTGCCTTGTAATCACCTTTTTTTATGAGGAAAAATTTTTATGATTTCTCCAGCATGGTGTGGAGGGCATGCTGGAGTCACGGCTCAGGGTATGGCGTTTCGCCCTTCTGTGGCACCATTCCTGGCCGCTCAACCCGCTAAAAAACCTCCCCGCTCTTCTTTCTTGGTCCCGGAACTTTTCTGTTATGACTTCGGGAATCGATTTTTACTTTGTATGTTTGGAAATGGGATCTTCTTCTGTTGGTCTTGTTTAATGTTCCATCCCGCCAAATGAAACAGTTTGACAACTTCTGAATCCCTAAGTCTGTAACATAGGAGTGAGCTGTTTATAATATATTATACATAATATACTTACACCCATATTTATGATCAAAATGCTGGCTCTTGAGTTCGTGCTAAGCATAGTCTCAAGGCATTTGATTGGTCAATTTTGACTTGAGACTGATCTAAGAACGATCATTCTTGTTCATAAAAACGAGTGTAAGTGTCGCACATTATATGTACCTATGTATTTATTTATTTATTTATTTAAACACTTAAACGGGCGGACCCTTTGCTATCTAAATACACAATTAACCCTAACTAAACCTGTATGTATTACTTTAAAGTTAGTACATATATTATTAAGATTGAGTACCTACTTATGCATACTTATATCTGTAGTGTGCCCTTCTCTCGGTTCATAATAGTAACAGTGCCGTATCTCATGTTTGTTTCAGGTTCTTATTGTTGGTAGGACTCTGGTCTTGGTATTGTTGGTAGGACCCTGGGCATGATATTGTTGGTAGGACTTTGGACTTGGTATTGTTGGTAGGACTTTGGACTTGGTATTGTTGGTAGGACTTTGGACTTGGTATTGTTGGTAGGACTTTGGACTTGGTATTGTTGGTAGGACTTTGGACTTGGTATTGTTGGTAGGACTTTGGACTTGGTATTGTTGGTAGGACTTTGGACTTGGTATTGTTGGTAGGACTTTGGACTTGGTATTGTTGGTAGGACTTTGGACTTGGTATTGTTGGTAGGACTTTGGACTTGGTATTGTTGGTAGGACTTTGGACTTGGTATTGTTGGTAGGACTTTGGACTTGGTATTGTTGGTAGGACT
>NW_007381792.1:2211-4754 GCF_000475195.1 Diaphorina citri | reverse complement strand
CATAAAGTCAAAAATCCAAAAAAACCGGTTTTTGGGGATTTTTTACACATTTCCTTACACAAATGAGCTCTGATCTTGAAATTTGTCGCGACGACCTATGAACTCAAAGCGAGAAAGTTTTAGATAACACTTCAGTCGTTAATTTAAGACCGGTTTTAGCGTCATCTATGTTAAGCTACGCCGAGCAAGGCCAATAAATGGATGGGTGACTTGAACATTATATTGATAATAAAGGGAGAACGGGCTCTAGTCTTGATTTTAAATCATTACATAAAAGTAAAATCAAAAAATCAAATCAAGAATAATAATAAACTGAATATTAAACAAATTAGGTACATAGGTACTGATTTTCTCTAATCACTACGGGCTAAAAATTCCCGGAGGGACGGACCCTGCTTGTTCTCCTGTACTGTAGGTCAGACTTCAAAAATTTGCAGCATCCACCGAGGGTCCAAACACTAATGTTTAGACCCCCCCCCTCGGCAAAATCTCCTTGATACGCCCTTGTCATCAGTGGTTTTTCATTGAGAGTTAAACTTATTCCATATTTCAGTTAGTAGTCTCCGTGGCCGAGTGGGTATCACACTAGGCTTGCATGCAGGAGGCCCGGGTTCGATTCCCGGCAGGACCGAGTTTTTTTTCGGCTCTGTGATGCTTGGAGTTCGGGGTGCACTCAGCCTCGTGAGGACAATTGAGTAGCTACTTTAATCGATTAGCGACCAGTGGCGACATTACCTCTGTAAAAAGATTATTGAAGTATGGAAATTGATTGCAAAGGAGCTTGGAGTTCGGGGTGCACTCAGCCTCGTGAGGACAAGTGAGTAGCTACTTTAATCGATTAGCGACCAGTGGCGACATTACCTCTGTAAAAAGATTATTGAAGTATGGAAATTGATTGCAAAGGAGGCACTTAGTAATGTTGTGATATCCACAAAAGTTGTGAAAAAGCTTTGCTTTACCACAAAGAATTCATGATTTGATTTTTGATTGATATTTCAGTTCGAGCCAAAGAAGGAGACGCCTATCCAGTAGGTGCGCTCATGATTTGATTTTTGATTGATATTTCAGTTCGAGCCAAAGAAGGAGACGCCTATCCAGTAGGTGCGCTACCCATGGGCTCCATTGTATGCTGTGTTGAGAAATTTCCCGGTGAAGGGGCCCACTATGCCCGTGCTGCGGGTAACAGTTGTACCCTAGTGCGAACTCTGCACGATAGAGTAGTCCTGCAGTTGCCGTCCAAACATGAGGTGGCCGTGGATAAACATTGCATGGCAGTAGTTGGTAAGTTTCTTGTTTTTATTTTATTTCATCCAACAATTCTTTCACAAGCTCAATGAACCAAGAGCTGAATCCTCCTTGTCTAAAACTTCAGCAAAAATTCAGTTTGTGTTGGCAAAGAGAAAATGTCCCCAGCCTAGTTAGCTTAGTTGGTAGTGCGTCTGCCTTTTAAGCGCTAGGCCGCGGGTTCGATTCCCGCCCGGGGCGGATTTTATCCTGATGGGATAATGTTCGTTCTCGGAACGGCTGGCTTTCTCCTATCCTGTCTTCCTTCTCTCTTCGATTTCGGGACGATAAGACCATAGCAGTTAAAGTTCCCTCTGTCAAACCTCTTTAAAAAAAAAAAAAAGATCTGGTTGCCAAATAAAAGCACAGAATACCAATTAATCATAGGATAAGTTGGGCACGAGCTGATAACTTAGTGTGAAGGGACCCTTTCAATTAGTGTAAACTCGCGCATGCGCGGTGCCTTTGTTTATTTTCAATTGTATTTTTCCATACTTAGTTGTTCAGTTGTTCTGAGGATTAGTGATAGGAAAAATGAAACTTTTCAGGGCTCCGGATCCCAGGTTTCAAAACGCTCTAAGGTTTCGGATCTGAGTTCCGAAACTGAAACCGAAACCTTGAAACCTTCGGGTCCGTTACGTAACGAAGCAGACTTAAGCAGGGAGGTTTCAGTTTCAGTTCAGTAGGTATCGACATAGTTTGTAGTGCGCTTGCGCGTACTAGAGTTGTGAGTCTGAGATTTCATAGGGTGTCATAATTCAAGTTCCGAAACTTTAACTCAGCGGTTTCATGAAACCGGATCCGTAATCTCGGTTTCGAAACCGCGTTTCGAAACAGTTTCATGAGACACATCACTAAAATAGATCCCAAATTCATAAGATCATGAGATAAAGAAGATGAGTTGGCAAATGATTTATTTTTCCGACTTTTATTTGACTATTATTATTTACTTATTAATTTTATCTTATTATTATTTTTTTGGAAAATCAAAACTATCATCATATCAAAATCGTGGGCGTCAAATCGTCAATTGGGCATTTTTTGATAATGATTAATTTTCCCAATTTTGATTTCTTCTTCTGCAAAAATTTTCCCCTTACATCAAAATTTCCTCCGGGTTAACTTAACCCCCGGTTAATTTAATCTGGTCGTTAATAATTCATTCGGCGTGAAATTTATGAATGAAGAATATAATGTGTTAAATAGATGAGTGTTTTAGGAGAAAAAGATGGATGTGAATTAATCATGGAAACTCGAGA
>NW_007381792.1:0-1997 GCF_000475195.1 Diaphorina citri | reverse complement strand
GGCTTTTTTTCGTTTTTAAAATTAGCTGGTAAATTTTTTTTTTTTTTTTTTTTAAGTTAGGCGCTTTAACACTTTTGTGTCGTTCGCGCCAACCCTTGTTTACCTAGATCTTAGTATGTAGGTACGTACAGGGTTAACACGAAAAACGTTACCAAAAGTCGTTACAAATCGACCACCCTGTGTATCTGAGTATGCAAATTCTTACCTCACTGATAGCAGCACATTACTAGTTTTAGACGCGGATCCAATAAATTTCAGGAGGCATACCACAGCCAGGAAACTGTAGAACTGTTTGTCACAATCTATAGTACAAGTCCCCATGGTGGCAGAACCACCCAGAATACCATGTGAACCCATATTAAGCGAGCCATGGATATTTCCTATGCAGGAACAGTTATGATAAATCTGAAACCCAATAGACCAGGTGTAACTTTGGTGGATTATAAAATGAAAGTTAATGATTTTTTTTTTTTTAAGGGGTTTGACAGAGGGAACTGTAACTGCCTATGGTCTTATCGTCCCGAAATCGAAGAGAGAAGGAAGACAGGATAGGAGAAAGCCAGCCGTTCCGAGAACGAACATTATCCCATCAGGATATAATCCGCCCCGGGCGGGAATCGAACCCGCGGCCTAGCGCTTACGAGACAGACGCACTACCAACTGAGCTAACTAGGCTGGCAGATAAGGGCTTTTTTTCTTTATAAGGTTCGTTCTCGGAATAACCGGGTTTCTTTCTTCTATCCTGTCGTCCTTCTCTTTCGCGTTCGGGATTACAAGAGTTTCGCCTTAGCAGTTACAGTTCCCTCAAACCTCTAAGGTGTTGGGGCAACTGCCCCAAAAGCAGTGTTGCCAGATTGATCCTCCCGAATTACCGTACACTGCTAGAAATACCGTACATTTTTACTCCCCCTGGCAGTGTTGCCAGACTTGTCAGCCGAGATTACCGTACAATTTTGCTGAAAATACCGTATGCCACTTTTATAAAGTCGTACATTTTTGCATAGTACCGTACTTTTCCAGCTAATTACCGTACATTATCGTATAAAATTCTTTACCGTACACATTATGGTACCAAAGCTCGAATACCGTACATCTGGCAACACTGCCCAAAAGATGGGTTAAGCTTATACGAATCTACACTCACTGTGGTAAACGCCGCAGTGGCTATGTCCTTAGCCATATGCGTTGCACTCCCCGAACTCTCCAGCACTCCTTGAAGTTGAAGTGCATCCTCCAGGCGTCGGCGTAGGAACTGCCATGTAGCCTGATGGTCGGGGGTCGAGTCCTGGAGGAGGTAAAGTTCGGACAGCTTGTAGATGCCAGCCAGAGCTATACGACGTGAGTACCAGGTTACCTAGAGGGAGGAAGGATTTTCATGATTAGTTCAGCTGAAAAACCATGAAATTCTAGAAGAAGAGATTATATATTTTTAAAAACATACATAAACAATCTGCCAGCCTCTGGCTGGTTGCCAAATAAAAGCACAGAATACCAATTAATCATAGGATAAGTTGGGCACGAGCTGATAACTTAGTGTGAAGGGACCCTTTCAATTAGTGTAAACTCGCGCATGCGCGGTGCCTTTGTTTATTTTCAATTGTATTTTTCCATACTTAGTTGTTCAGTTATTTGCTAACTGAATCAGAGTCCTAAATGAAAATTACTAAGTCCAAGCAACCTCCGTGACCGAGTGGGTATCACACTAGGCTTGCACGCCGGAGATCCCGGGTTCGATTCCCGGCGGGGTGGAGGTTTTATTCGGCTCTGTGCTTGGAGTTCGGGGTGCACTCAGGCTCGCTGTGGACGGGATTGTAGATGCCGGCCAGAGCTATACGACGTGAGTACCAGGTTACCTAGGGAGAGGAAGGATTTTCATGATTAGTTCAGCTGAAAAACCATGAAATTCTAGAAAAGTAAAAATGGGTTAAGCTTATACGAATCTACACTCACTGTGGTAAACGCCGCAGTGGCTATGTCCTTAGCCATATGCGTTGCAC
>NW_007381791.1:0-11049 GCF_000475195.1 Diaphorina citri | reverse complement strand
TTTTGCGGACAGATTCATGTGTCACATGAAATCATGGTTCCGCCATTATGGTAGGAGAAATATAACTTAAATCTGGCGCTACGGTAGGATTCATGTCCAGCATGAAGCTACAGATTTACTCGATACGGTCGGCTTGAATTTTACAGATAGGAGGCGTTACGGTAGGACATGCTTAGGAACTTGTGTATCTGTTGCTCCTTTCAAATGCAGACTGAAAAGCCGGTGTTTGTTTTCAATTCTTTTCAAGGATGAATTTTCACAACGTCTTTGTCACCTCAGAATCTATCAGTGTGAATTATAAAAGAAAGAATAAAGCTATTATCGTTGTTAGTGAACTAACTTCATAATAATCCCCTGTATTTTCCAATTATTCCCTACTCACGTCAGATTTGATGGAGGATTTCCTGGATGGCTTCTTGTCCTCTTCATCCTCGAATCCGTTCTCTTTCACTTCGTTCTGTTTGATCTCATCTTTCTGAATCACCTGGGAAGTGCGTCGTTCGCTTTTCTTCTTCGTCGAAATCGAGGTCTCTTCGGAGAAATCATCGTCTTCTTCGTCATCTTCCTGTGGGAAGAAGTGAGTTGAGGGTTGGTTATCCTCTACATGGGCATCGGAAAACCATCCTTCAAGTCAAGACTCATCCTTGAGGGATGTTCAGTAATAACAGCCTTAGTAGTGACTTCAAAATAATCCCATTTTATATTCCTCCTTTAATATTTTGATCCTTCATCTCTATGAAATGTCTTCCTCAGCAGTCAGCCTTTTTCTGTAGTTACTTGATTCTGTTCTGTTCACCGTCTCTTCCTAGTTTTAAGCGTTATTTTTAATTAATTTTCCAACATCTTTGCTGTCCATTTCAAATTTCTGCAGATTTTGTAGTTTCTTTTACAATACTATATTTTGGGTAGTTTACCATAACCACAATGGGTATAAACCGTAGGCATTTTTATTTGAATTGGGTCGTATATTGAATGACTATTTATAGGAGTGCGGGCACGGGAAAATTATGTATTTAGAATAATAGTATGGGTCCAAAACTAACATGGTCTGAGTAATATGGGTCAAACTTGAAATTGTAGGGAAAATCAGCTAATAAAAAAATGTTACAATTCACTGGTAATAGTTAAGGAGTATACATATAGCTTTGGTAATACTCACAGGTTATGTCGCTTTGGTAATCTCTATCTCTCTCTAGTAGCGTAATACTGTAGTTGTGCCCCTGTGTATTCTATCTTGTGTCCTTGTCTAGTGTGTATCTTACATTTGTCTTGTGGTGCTCTGTTCCACTTTTATTTTCACAGACCACTGAAACCAAAGAGAAAAAGACGGTGAAAAAAGTGTCCACGAAAAAGACAGAGGTAAGTTGTCTGTCGTAGATTCGTATAAGCTTAACCCATCCTTTAGGGCAGTTTGCCCCTACACATAAGCCTCAAAATGGGCTTTTTGTATGAAGTTGTCCCTCCGATCAAAATTGGCTTATGATTCATATGTCATGCAGACAAAAAAGTCACTTTGAATAGATTTGTCCCTTTTTTTCTCTCTCTATTACAGAAAAGATACGAGTAGGTTATAAAAGCAATGCATGAATAATCCAAGATAAAAATTGCTCACCATCCCTTAAAACTTCATGTTAATTTAATAATTTGTTAATCGTACTCTTTGTATTAATCAAATTTCTGTACTAGTACTCGTATAACACATATTGTAGTATCCCCAGTAGTTGTATATCCTTGCATGACAATGTCCTTTTTGTTTTGTTCGTCAGGATGGTAAAGACAAGCCCCTCTCAAGGAAAACTTCACCAAAGGTAAGCAATATCTACTATATCTCGATTTCGATAAAGCATTTGATTTAATTTTATTTATTTTTTCGAATATCTTGAGACAATATTTTAATTTCACAGTTTTCTTTTTATTAATCCATCATCTATCATTTGTGTTCTCTTGTCTCTTGCTCTTTGAATCACTCGATCTCTACAATCTTTACATAGAAGCCTGCAAGGTTCGCTCATTTCGAAGTCATCTTTCGCCATCATTTTAACATTATCATTTCTTTCTCTCTTTATTGGGCTCATTCACATGACAATGCTCTGAACGTTATTCTTTTTATTAATCCATCATCTATCATTTGTGTTCTCTTGTCTCTTGCTCTTTGAATCACTCGATCTCTACAATCTTTACATAGAAGTCTGCAAGGTCCGCTCATTTCGAAGTCATCTTTCGCCATCATTTTAGCATTATCATTTCTTTCTCTCTTTATTGGGCTCATTCACATGACAATGCTCTGAACGTTTATCACATGAAAGAAATACGTCTGATTTCATGAATTCTTTCGTTTTCTCCAATGTTATAGTCTAAAGACGAAGAAGAAATCAAAGAGAAAACGTCTTTGAATAAAACTTCAGACATAACTGAAGACAAGAAGCCTGAGAGAAAATCGTCACTAAAGAAACCTGAGGTACGGACAAGCTTAAAGTCAACTGATTTACTAACTATCTTCTTTACATCAATCTGTTTTCTTTATACTTTCTCTATTGCACTAGTATTCTTTTCTGCTTTCTTTCCCATTATCTATTGTTTTCGTACATTCTTCTATCTATTTTATCTATTGTTTTCAAAAAATCAAACTTTGTTGATTCTTCTACTCTCATTCCTTTACGCTTTCTTCTAATACTTTTCTTTCACTATATTCGTTGTTCGTAGTCTAAAGATGAAGAAATCAAGGAAAAAACATCTTTGAAGAAAACTTTAGACACAACTGAAGATAAAAAGCCTGAGAGGAAACCATCACTAAAGAAACCTGAGGTATGCGAGACCTGGAAGTCAACTGATCTACTAACTGTGTTCATGATCTCTTTCATCAAGAATTTTATTCTATTTTCTTCAAGAATCCTATAAATACTCTCTCTAATTTTAATCAATTCTTCCATTCCATTTTTACCTAACTTTGTTAATCTTTTCTTTTTATGAATAATTTTATTCTAAATTCTTTACTTTTCTATCTTCTATTAGACACTCTTGACTTTTTTTACCAACTCTTCCATTTTAAATCTTCTTTAACAGTTCATAATTATAAATTATTTATCGATCTAATTTTCATCTGTTTTGCTACTATTTAATTCTGTCATCTATTGGTACGTGTGCAATGTCCACTTAACAACTATTACCTAATAATTTTCTTCTTTTGACTTCTAATTACTTTCAAATAAAATACTATCAAATCTTCCTTGTTATAGTCTAAAGATGACGACGAAGAAGAAATAAAGGAAAAAACATCTTGGCGGAAAACTTCAGACAAAACTGAAGATAAACCTGAAAGAAAATCATCACTAAAGAAACCTGAGGTACGGAAAATATTGAATAAGTCAACGGATTTACTAATTTTGTTCATTCTATATTTTCTTCTATGAATATCTAACTTTACTCGACTTATTTCTGCATGATCTTCAAAATCAATCTATTATCTTCAAAATCTATCTTTATACTTGAATCTATGCCACCAAAATCTACATGTGGGGTATATTCAGCCTCATTATTTATAATATATATACATAATTATATCTATATCTATCTCTTTATTGTTAAAATATCTATCATTTCTTCCAATTTTCATTTTGCTTCTTTCTTTCTTTGCAAATTCTCGCTTCTACTACTTTGTCTTCCTATTTATATTTTTATTCTTACGAATACTTTATTGATCTTCATTGTTTTAGTCTAAAGATGACGAAGAAGAAATAAAGGAAAAAACTTCTTGGCGACGTCTTTTTCGTCTAAGATTTACTCTTTCGTCTATAATTTTTTCACGAACGCAACCCTTGTTTCCCATCTGCTTTTTTATCAAGCGATTCTTTGTCTCTTTTTTTCTGTTTTTCAGATTCAAGTTCTTTCATTGTACATATTTTATGTTAATCTTTTATGATATTTTCCTCTTCATGACTCCAAACAATATTGGCGGTTAAAATGATGGCGAAAGATGACTTCGAAATGAGCGAACCTTGCAGGCTTCTATGTAAAGATTGTAGAGATCGAGTGATTCAAAGAGCAAGAGACAAGAGAACACAAATGATAGATGATGGATTAATAAAAAGAAAACTGTGAAATTAAAATATTGTCTCAAGATATTCGAAAAAATAAATAAAATCAAATCAAATGCTTTATCGAAATCGAGATATAGTAGATATTGCTTACCTTTGGTGAAGTTTTCCTTGAGAGGGGCTTGTCTTTACCATCCTGACGAACAAAACAAAAAGGACATTGTCATGCAAGGATATACAACTACTGGGGATACTACAAAAAGTGTTATACGAGTACTAGTACAGAAATTTGATTAATTACAAAGAGTACGATTAACAAATTATTAAATTAACATGGAGTTTTAAGGGGTGTTGAGCAATTTTTTATCTTGGATTATTCATGCATTGCTTTTATAACCTACTCGTATCTTTTCTGTAATAGAGAGAGAAAAAAAGAGACAAATCCTTTCAAAGTGACTTTTTTGTCTGCATGACATATGAATCATAAGCCAATTTTGATCGGAAGGACAACTTCATACAAAAAGCCCATTTTGAGGCTTATGTGTAGGGGCAAACTGCCCTAAAGGATGGGTTAAGCTTCTACGAACCTACGACAGACAACTTACCTCTGTCTTTTTCGTGGACACTTTTTTCACCGTCTTTTTCTCTTTGGTTTCAGTGGTCTGTGAAAACAAAAGTGGAACAGAGCACCACAAGACAAATGTAAGATACACACTAGACAAGGACACAAGATAAAATACACAGGGGCACAACTACAGTATTACGCTACTAGAGAGAGATAGAGATTACCAAAGCTACATAACCTGTGAGTATTAGCAAAGCTATATACTCTTTAACTATTACCAGTGAATTGTAACATTTTTTATTAGCTGATTTTTCCTACAATTTCAAGTTTAACCCATATTACTCAGACCATGTTAGTTTTGGACCCATACTATTATTGTAAATACATAATTTTCCCGTGTCCGCACTCCTATAAATGGGCATTCAATAAACGACCCAATTCAAATAAAAATGCCTACCGTTTATACCCATTATGGTTATGGTAAACTACCCAAAATATAATGTTGTAAAAGAAACTACAAAATCTGCAGAAATTTGAAATGGACAGCAAAGATGTTGGAAAATTAATTAAAGATAAGCTTAAAAACTAGGAAGAGACGGTGAATAGAACAGAACAGAATCAAGTAACTACAGAAAAAGGCTGACTGCTGAGGAACTCTACAAAAGACATTTCATAGAGATGAAGGATCAAATATTAAAGGAGGAATATAAAATGGGATTATTTTGAAGTCACTACTAAGGCTGGTATTACTGAACATCCCTCAAGGATGAGTCTTGACTTGAAGGATGGTTTTCCGATGCCCATGTAGAGGATAACCAACCCTCAACTCACTACCATCCAAAAATTATTAAAACGGAGGATTTCCCATTCGAAATTATAAAATTTATATGAAATGGAATAGAATATACCTTGCTTATCCTGCCAGAATGAGAAGTCTCTTTACTCCCGCAGTCTAAACAAGGTGTTATATATTTCAGGAGTAGAGTTTACACTTATGTAAATAAAACCTTGCCATCCAAAAATTATTAAAACGGAGGATTTCCCATTCGAAATTATAAAATTTATATGAAATGGAATAGAATATACCTTGCTTATCCTGTCAGAATGAGCCAGAAAAGTCTCTTTACTCCCGCAGTCTAAACAAGGTCTTATATATTTCAGGAGTAGAGTTTACACTTATGTAAATAAAACCTTGTTTAAATTATAAAAAGAAAAGATGAATTCAATTCTTTTCAAGGATGAATTTTCACAATGTCTTCGTCACCTCAGAATTATAAAAGAAAGAATAAAGCTATTATCGTTGTTAGTGAACTAACTTCATAATAATCCCCTATTTTCCACTTATTCCCCACTCACGTCAGATTTGATGGAGGATTTCCTGGATGGCTTCTTGTCCTCTTCATCCTCGAATCCGTTCTCTTTCACTTCGTTCTGTTTGATCTCATCCTTCTGAATCACCTGGGAAGTGCGTCGTTCGCTTTTCTTTTTCGTCGAAATCGAGGTCTCTTCGGAGAAATCATCGTCTTCTTCGTCATCTTCCTGTGGGAAGAAAATAGGGGTTGGATGGAAGAGAATGCCTCGGGCAATAACCCCGGCAATAAGGCAGTTTGTCGAGGGGGGTTGGCGAGGGTGCAAAGAGTGAGGCACCGGGGGGGGGTGAAAGGGAGTTTGGCGGGGGGGGTTGGGGGGGGGGAAAAAGGGGGGGCCCCGGGGGGGGGGTGAACCAAATTTTCGAAGATTAGCCTACAGTAGAGGGGAAAAATTAAGCTCGACCCTCCTAAATAGAGCCCTGGTGCAATAGTCCTAAATAAAAGTGGACGCGGCACACAAGGGAAGAGAACGCCTTAACATCTTCAATTCAATTCAATTCAATTCAATCTTATTAATAAGAGCGGTTTTCTGTTTGTCTGTAAGAGGTTGGCGTCTAAACGGTAAGTCTCTACGACTGGTTTTCTGTTTGTTTGTCTGTAAGAGGTTGCCGTCTAAACAATAAGTCGTAGAAACTTGAAATTTTGTACACAGGTTCATATTTTTATGGCGGTGGTTATAGGCTAGGTCAAAATTTCCTAAAGCAAGCCGTTCGCGAGTTATTCAAGAAATTCGAAATTTTTGGCCAACTTCGGGTCACATTTTGGCCTGGAAGTTGATATTTGTCGCGATGACCTATATTTTTTATACTTTTCAAAATCGTTATTTTAGAATGTTCGTTTTAATGAGGTAAATATTTCTGATGTTTATTAATAGATTTATTAGCTATGGCCAACTCACGTGTACCTACTTAATTATTCATTACACTTTTATTCGTATCTCCTCTGTGAATACCACTGTTTTTTATTGGCTTGACATTTTTTGGAGGGCCTGATGTGCACACTTTATTGAATAATGAGTATTATTTTAGAATGTTCGTTTTAATGAGGTAAATATTTCTGATGTTTATTAATAGATTTATTAGCTATGGCCAACTCACGTGTACCTACATAATTATTCATTACACTTTTATTCGTATCTCCTCTGTGAATACCACTGTTTTTATTGGCTTGACATTTTTTGGAGGGCCTGATGTGCACGCTTTATTGAATAATGAGTGAGTAATTAGTACTCCAATAAATGTAATTTAAAATTGTGTAACTTGTTCCAAGTGCCAATATCATTTATAAAACGGAGATAAGGAATAAAAAAAATAATTATCTTCTTTTTTCATTGCCCTCTTTGTCCCCTAACCTCTCTTTTTTAGCGGGGGGGGGACTATCATTTATAAAATGGAGCTATATAATAAATAATCTTTATCGATGGCCCTCTTTTTTCCACTATTCCTAACCAAAGTTCAAAGTTCATACTCACATCCTTGACTTGTTCAATATGAACAACATGCTTATTGTCCTCTTTGACGGTGTTCTTCTCTTTCATCCATGTCACAGAAGGCTCATACATGGACATAACCTTGCACTCGATGACAACGGTCTTCTTCTTGGAGATCGTGACAACTTTAGGGACTTCCCGAATGACAGGCACGACTGAGGAGGGAAAGAAATGGTTTAGTAAATAAACAGAGAAAAATAAATAAATGAAACTGAGCGGGCAGAAGTATATTAAACTAGGTATCCAATTTGATAATAATAATCCGATGCGTTTTGTGGAAATTTCGACTATAATTCCATATATATTAACCCAGTAAATGGCCCCGTTCAAGATTGGTGTGTTAACTTTTGAGCACCCTGAATGCGTTTCACCAATCCCATTTTTCACCAATCCCATTTTTCCCACTATCCCCTTATTCGACCTAACTCTATATTTGATGAATCTTACCACTGAGAGTTAACACAGAGTATTTCTTAAACTGTGGATTAACTGAAAAATCTCTGTGGTAAGATCGCGTTTTCACCAATCCCATTTTTCCCACTATCCCCTTATTCGACCTAACTCTATATTTGATGAATCTTACCACTGAGAGTTAACACAGAGTCTATGGATTAACTGAAAAATCTCTGTGGTAAGACCGGACATAAATAAAGCACTCGTTTGAAAACTTACTCTCGATGTTAAGAGTTAGATTTGCATTCAGCTCCCCGTGAAAGTTTTTTATATTGCACTTATAGAGTCCAGTGTCTTCTTTTCTCGGGTCCTTGACCTCGAGACGGATGTGATATTTGTCACCCTTGAGCGTCACATTCCAGGAAATTCTATCCGTCTGTTGTAATTCTTTTCCCTCATGGAACCAGACGATCTCTGGCATTGGTTTGGCTTTCACTTTGCATTCCATGACGACTAGTTTTCCACCTTGTTCAGAACGGATCTTCGGTTTCTCTATGAACGTGGGTGGATCTCCTTCTGGTTCAGCTTCAGCTTCGATGTTCAAGTTGAGGTTGGCGTTGGATTCACCGAATTCATTCTTCACGTTACACCGGTAGGTGCCGCTGTCTGGACCAATGGGATCCTGGAATACACAACAACAATGAACAGAGATATGAGGATGGAGATTCATTATCATGACTAATACCTACGACAGTCTAATAATATTATTCTAAATAATCTAATCAGCCAAATTAAAAGTATAGCTTTGACTGAACTTAGGTAATACCTAACTCTATTTTTTTCTATGACAGATGAAACTGGAAAGAAATCCTTTCCTTTTGTCTAAAACTCACCGTAATTTCGCAGATGATTTCATAGGTATCATCTTGCTCATTGACAATAATCTTAATTTTCGAGCTCTCCTTGACAAGCTTGTCTGCTTTGAACCACTTGACTTCCGGTCTGGGTTTGGCAGAACATTTACATTTCATTTGTATGAGCGTTCCACTTTCGTTTGGAATGATTCTTGGTTTTTCGATAAAGGATGGAGCGAAGCCGGCGCCATTTTCTCCACCTAAAAGAACACAGAGCAAACCAAACACCGTTGATTTTAGACTCGGTTGTAACTTGGTTGAGGAAGGGGGGGATGTTACAGAGCGGAATGTAAATGCAAGCGGGACAGGGGGTGGATTAAGAAGCAGCGTGGTATACGTACCTTGGAAGTTGAGGGCAATATTAGCATTACTTTCTCCGATAGAGTTACAAGCGTTACACCTATAATTTCCTCCGTCGTCTTTGGTAGGATTATTTATTTCTAAGCGTAACAAGTACGTGTCTTTGCCTATGGACTTCTTCGACATCTTGATTCGTCCGGTATCTTCAATAACTTTGGTGCCCTGATACCAAATGATATCTGGCATAGGACTGGCTTCCAGGACACACTCCATAACAAGGAGATCTCCATCCTGGTGGATTGTGGGCTTCTTGGGGAACCGGGGTGCTTTGCCCCCAGGAACTCTGGAATAACAAACATTCCATGTTAGAATAATATAATAATAAGCTATCTACTGCATCTATCTCGGGATAAATGATCCTGAAACCTTGGTCCTGGAGGCGATTTATTTGATATAATCAAAAGTTTTATTTTTCTAATGCCATCTTTTGTTATAGCCTGTTGGTGATCACAATATATAAAAACCCTTTCTCATCATCTTTGTATCAAGATTTCTAACCACATTTGAAATGGCTTGTCCTTCAGTCAACCATCGCATTGTGAGAGCTTGGTGCTGATTCTTTGAAAATTGATTGTACCTTTTGAAATTTATTGGAAGTGGTATACTTACTTCAACTTTCCATCTTCCTCGGAAAAGTTCAAGTTCACGGTCGACGATCCTTCTCCGTTTTTGTTCTTGGCAATGACCTTGTATTCTCCACTATCAGATTTCTGTACATTTTTGATAGTGAGAACAGCTAAATAATAAAGTCTAGATTGGTCTTGAACTAACGTTGAAGATAACCTGTCGCTCATTTTCAACAGGGAACCTTTGTGATACCTGAAAATGTCGGAGCAAGATTAGAAAACATCCGAAATCAAATCATGAATCTTAGTGTTAAAGCAGAGAGCTTCTTCACAACTTTAGTGGGTATCACAGCATTACTAAGTGCTCCCTTTACTATCAATTTTACAAATTCACCAAATATTGTTGAAGGAAATCACTATTAGTTTAATCTTACAAATGGTCTTCGTCTAACTCGATGATTTTCTCTAATTCAATGGTTGCTGGGATTCGAACCGCAGTCTTCTCAGTTATGAATCCTCTGTCTTAGCAAGTGCCCTACCTAAGTGCACAAGCAGAAAATAAAAATGTTGAGGGACAGATGCGTTTTATCGCGAAATGTTTCATGTATTTGAATATGTTTATTTGTTCGCCCTTGTGCTAGTAATCATCTTGTTGAGTAGTGTAATAGAGTTGTGTGGGCGGTGTTATTTCATTTCGAGCGATGCAATGTATATTGTGTGTTCGTCTACAGACTTTCTCCAATTTTCCAATCTTATCACACATAAGTATTTTTTATCCCTTGTGAAAAGAAATTCATTCAGAAATTTCAAGACCGAAAAAAATATTTTGTTCCCTAAGTGTCTGAACCCATTTAAATCCTTGATGTTATAAGTATGGTGCTTTATTTATACTGCCAGCTTAGGACCAGAAGTCTCACAATGTGACTATGTCATCAGTTTAAATGTCATAAACCTTCTTAGGTCCTAACTAAGATTAATAAAACAATGGAAGCCCAACAGAATGACTTGTAAACATGTCCAATGTGTACCAAAGATCCTGATAATATAAAATAATTATAATTTAAACATACATATTCATTTGAAAGTTGGCCTCAATTTGTTTTGTTGGCTCACCTTCCAAAGTGTAAGATTTTAATTCCTTCGGAAATGTCATGTTTTAGAAATTCTCATTATGATTTGACTTTCAAAATTTAATGCACCCACTCTTGTCCAAATTGAAATACCCGTACGTCAACATGTTGTAAGTGCAATGTAATGTAAATAATACATCAGTATAGCAACATCAGCACGTGAAGAATGTATAATACTCTGTATCTAATACTTTTATTACATTGACTGACATAGTAACTACACCCAGA
>NW_007381790.1:10331-10906 GCF_000475195.1 Diaphorina citri | reverse complement strand
GGGAAGTTTGCCTAATATGAGCCAGTTTTTAAACTTTGGTACCTATCTACTATTTTGGTGGTATTTTGTCAAAAATTGGATGGAAATTTTCATTCTAATTTACCTATTTATTTTTTTATGCCGGTATTTTGGGTAGGTGTTTTCCCCGGTATAAGTTTGTCATTCTGAGGTGCTTAAAATTTAATATAAACACATTTCTCACCAATTGAATAGATCTTAATCATAACCGTTCTGTAAATCACAGAACGAGTAAAGCAGTAAAGGCGGGTGGTACGCATTTATAAGAGGGATCCAATCGGCAACTTTCCCCTAACTCACGCTTTCTATTTATCACGGAGCACTACTTCGCTGTGATAACACAAAAGGAAAAAAGAAGATGATAAGTGAAAACTGACAAGCTTAGTAATTAGAAGAGGAGGTGAAAAAGGGAAGGAGAGGGAGGCGAAAGAGAGAGGGAGGAGAAGAAGGGAGGGTGAGAGAGTAGGAGAAAAGAGAGAGAGAGAGAGAGAGGAGAGAGAGAGAGAGAGAGAGAGAGAGAGAGAGAGAGAGAGAGAGAGAGAGAGAGAGAGAAGAGT
>NW_007381790.1:3730-10056 GCF_000475195.1 Diaphorina citri | reverse complement strand
TTGAAGTTAAGCAAGGTTTATATACTTATTTGTAAACTTTACCTATGAAATATATAAGACCTTGTTTAGACTGCGGGAGTAAAGGGACTTTTCAGTCTCATTCTGGCAGGATAAACAAGGTATATTCTATTCTATTCTATTCTATTCAATATGGCTCCATCCTACTACCCAGGGTTTAATAAGCTCATGTCGGTCGATTACAAACTTCATTTCCAAAGTCTTTTGATAGTTAGATTCATAGGTTCATATTAGACAACAAAATAGATAATTATAACCACGGTTCTTAGGAACCCTCAATAAGAAAACTAGTCTTAAATAAAGTAAGGTAAGGAATCACCAATTCTTTTTCCAAGGTAGGTACAATCTTTAGCAAGTGAGTGGAAAAGTTTACACACACAATACCTCTCTCTCTTCTTAATTCCCTCCCCCCCCCCCTCACCCCCAAAGAGGGATTCTTTATTCTTCAGCCTCCTTTTCAACTTGTATGCTTTTACACTCAGTTTTCTATACCTAAGTTCAGTATAGGCATAGGGGAAGTTTGCCTAATATGAGCCAGTTTTTAAACTTTGGTACCTATCTACGGGAAGACGGGAAGTGTTATATCTCTTATCGTCCATCTGATGAGGAACTTACTACGGGATGGGCATGCTACGACTCAGACCATGTGAATGTAATGTAGCAGTTATCACAATCGAGAGGGGCGGGGCACAACGAAAAACGCCACCCTGTAACAAAGGAAAATTGTATAAAAACACTAAAAACCTTTTCTCAAATACTTTTTTTCTCTTCTCTTCACAAAAGAAAAGAAAGGAAGAAAATGAAAACATTAGGTGAAAAAGAAGCAGAGAAAGAGAAGGGAAAGAGAGTCCGTGATGATTTATTATGCTTTTGTCTTTCTTCACCGTGAAATGAGGAAATCAAGAAGAAGACGAAGAAGAAGAAGATGAAGAAGAAGAAAGGAAAGCACGAAAGAAGGAATGAAAAGTGTTAAGAAAAGAAGATAAAAAAAAGAAAGAGGAAAATCTGATGATGGTGATGATGAAGCTTTGAAAAGATTTTCCAAAGAAGACAACAAACACAATATGATAAAGGAAAAAGTAAAAAATACGTGGTATTTTATAAAGAAAGGTATCAAAATGTAAGAAGACAAGGTAAATAAAAAAAGAAAGAAAAAGAGTAAAGAAGAATACAGGATAAGCAAAGATAAAGGATAAAATAACACACGAAATCAAAGGTTGAAAAGAGAGACTGATAGCTGATAGGTACAGCTCTTTTTCTCAAAATGGCCAAAAAGGAAAGAAAAGAATATTCTACGTGCAACGGATCAAAAATCCATCAACAAACCTTGAAAGAAAAACAAGAAAAACTTTTAAAACTAAGAAAAAAAAAGTAAAAAAACTCACACCTTTTCAAAACCCCATTCAAAAATAATAATAATAAAACGAAAAATGCTCTTCGCAATTTCACAGTCAAAACTTTTTCTCTCGAAAAATCAAGAGAGCTGGCTCGAACTTTCATAAAACAATTAAGAGCTAATAAATCTTCGCTTGGAAAATTCATCTTCCCTTCATGTTTGTTTAAAAAACCGTGAACAATTTCTGAATTTTTGACGGGTTTTTTTGTCTACCTACCCACAGATCCTATTGTGATGGCAGGTATTGTTTTATTTAGGTAGGTAGGTACTGTTGTATAAATTTACTCTTCGAGAGCTGCCTACAGAGGAAAGAAGAAGAAGAAAAAGAAGAAGAAGAAGAAGAAGAAGAAGAAGAAGAAGAAATAGATGAGAAATATAAAATTGAAATTTTTTCATTACAGAAAAAAAAACAGCAAATTGGTGGATGTGCTATTAAAATTTATCTGTGTTCATTTACTTAATCTTATATTATAAGAACGAGATCCATTCACTCATTCACATTTCACAGTTCACACACTGATCGCTCTATCTCTAGAACCACAACACCTAGAAAGCTGAAATTTGGTAGGAATATTCCTTTTATGGTCTAGGTGTGCAATAAGAAAGGATTTTGCGAAAATCTAAACCGATCCTGAGATATGATCAATTTTTGATCGCTAAAATCACCATAAATACACAGAGTGCAGCTGCAGAGACTGCGGGAGAGAAAACTTTTCCTCACTCGCCTAATATTTGAGTTTCGTTTATGTTTTTAGTTTGACAACCACCGCTGCTTATCCCGAGTAGGCCAAACTTTGCTGTAAAAGGGGATGGCCCGAACGTGCTGTTAATCAAACTATAAACATAAACCGACTAACTCAAAACTATTAGCGAGCGAGGAAAAGTTTGGTCTCTGCCTCAGTCTGTACTCTGTGGTACTTTCTTATGGTAATTTTCACGATCAAAAATTGATCCATATCTCAGGATCGGTTTAGAATTTTTCGCAAAATCCTTTCTTTTGCACCACCTAGACCATAAAAGGAATATTCCTCCACCAAGATCTTTAGCTTGTCTAGTTGGTTTCGGTTCTGAGATAGCGCGATCAGTCTGTGGTGCAACTGTGAGAGATGTGAATGAGTGAATGGATCTCGTTCTTATAACATAGACTTAAGTAAATGAACACAGACTAAACTTGTTAATAGCACATCCACCCAATTTGCTGATTTTTTTTTGTAATGAAAAAATTCATTTTATATTTCTCATGCTAGTTTCTTCCTTCTTCCTCTTCTTCTTCTTCTCTTCTTCTTCTTTTCGTCTCTTCTTCTTTCCTCCTGTAGTTTCCAGGTCTTCTCGAAAGAAGCTAAATTTTATACAACAGTCATTTACAGGAGGTTTGGCGTCTTGCATCAGTTTGTTACTCCTGTATAAAATGAATAGAAAAAGGGATATTATTATGGTGGCCTGAAGGAGAGGTAAGAGGAGGAGGGGAAATTTAGAAGAGGAGAGGGGGGAGGGGGTAAACCTCCCATGTTCATATGTCGGCAAGATGAGATGATCTCTTTTCCACCCCCCCCCTCTCTGCACCGCTCTTCCGATCTTGTCGGCAAGATGGATGATCTCTTTTCCCCCCCCCCTCTCTCTCTCTCTCTCTCTCTCTCTCTCGCTCCATGTCTTTCATCCCTTGACAACCCAGGCTCTCTCTCTCCATCTCATACAACTGAAACATTTCTCAGCATCCCTCTAGGTTCAGTTTTGAGAAAAAAAAGGGCGGCTTCAGACCGCCGAAGTGAAGGGTTCAAGGTTCAATCCCCGGAGCAAGCAAAAAAATATTCGTTTCAGAATAAATTCAATAATTTTGAGAGTAGGTAGGTTAGGTATCCGCAATACACACATGGTACCTGCCTACCTAATCAATAAATTTGGCCTTAAAAGCAATATTATTATTGATATCAAACTCAGAGAGTTCAATGGCCCGAAGTTCTTATTTTTTTCCAAGAGATAAGTATAAGACAATAGGTAGGTACACCACAAAATTCAACCTGTCTAGAGAAAGGAACTCATATACCTAGGTCTGTAATATAAATCTTTCAAAATATTACTATCTACTATTCAAATGTCATATAAATCTATCTACCTATATTTTAAGATTGACCAATATTGATTTCAAATAAATAAAATCCCTACACCGATCCGAATAAAAAAAACTTTCAAACAATTATGAAATATTTCGATACAAAATGCGAATCATCATGGAAAATGGTTGGACTCAATATTTACCAAGAGGCAAGAGGTGAAGAATTTAGTAGTGGAGACGCCAAAATTCCCCATTTTGCTACCGAGTTTGCTTTGCAAGGACAAAACATTTAGTACGGTAATCCATTTGGGCATTTAGACACCTAATTATTATGTATTGTTGTTACTATCCACATCGTTTTTACGGAATGCCATTCCTCTAAATAGGTACCTAATATTGGTGGAGATGTCAAAACTCCCGTATGCATAAAAACTTCCACCGTAAACATTGGTTCTAGGCTTGTAAGCGCTCGGTCACGGGTTCGATTTTATCCTGAAGGGATAAGGCTTTGTTCTCGGAACGGCTGGCTTTCTCGCTTTATCCTATCCTGACTTCCTTCTCTCTTCGATTTCAGGACTATAAGACCCTAGCAGTTACAGTTCCCTCTATCACTTGGAAAAAAATTGGATGTCCTAGCAAAATGACAACAAAGCATCGTCAAAATCCTTCCAAAGTCTAATAGTTTCCCAAGTCAAGACGCAAGAGCCACCCTGAGAATATTCGGAAACTTTCAACTCCAATACTAACTCTAGTTGTGCCACCCCCCTTTCACAACTTTGTTGTTTTTGTTACAATATTGCTTGGGAATTGTTTTCACCAGCTTTTCGACAGTTTGTTTGTTTTCCACTCATCCCCTCTTATTTTTAAATAGGAAGGTAGTATAGCTACTACTTAGTTACTTACCTACCTAAGGATTTATATTTTAACTATGAATATTGTTGATTTGGACTGACAAGAGTATCAAAAATGGGACGAATTGAGGTCAGAATGAGGTAATACTATTCACAAAATGTGCGCAGAACACGGAATGCTAGGTATTGCGGACACGAAAAGTAAAGTAAGAGGCTTTGTTTTGTAAAAGCTAGTTATAACTCCAAGCAACTCTTCAGCGCTGCCAGAAACAGACACCACATTGCCATGATGATTTCCAACCTCCGATAGGAGAAGAATGTAAAGAAGAAGAAGAAGAAGAAGAAGAAGAAGAAGAAGAAGAAGAAGAAGAAGTTATAACTATTTAAATTTATCGGGTGGATCTGTTCAAAATAGTAATGTACGTATGTAAGTAGGTACACAGAAAAGTAACTTAACCATGTCAATTCATCTCCTAAAGCAACAAGCAGACGATATTCCTTGTAGACACAAAGAGTAAATATCCTAATATCCATTGGTAAACAGAGTCTATAGGCATAGGGGAAGTTTGCCTAATATGAGCCAGTTTTTAAACTTTGGTACCTATCTACTATTTTGGTGGTATTTTGTCAAAAATTGAATGGAAATTTTCATTCTAATTTACCTACCTACTTATTTATTTTTTTTATGCCGGTATTTGGGGTAGGTGTTTTCCCCGGTATAAGTTTGTCATTCTGATGTGCTTAAATTTAATGTAAACATATTTCTCACCAATTGAATAGATCTTAATCATAACCGTTCTGTAAATCACAGAACGAGTAAAGCAGTAAAGGCGGGAGGTAAGCATTTCTAGGAGGGATCCAATCGGCAACTTTCCCCTAACTCACGCTTTCTATTTATCACGGAGCACACTACTTCGCTGTGATGACACAAAAGGAGAAAAGAAGATGATAAGTGAAAACTGACAAGCTTAGTAATTAGAAGAGGAGGTGAAAAAGGGAAGGAGAGGGGGGCGAAAGAGAGAGGGAGGAGAGAGGAGGAGAAGGAAAGAGGTGAGACAAGTATGTGTAAGAGGAAAGAGGGATTTTTGAGTTTTCAGAAGGTAGGTAGGTAGGTATGTATGTACGTACCTTTGAACTATTTCTCATCCTTCTGAAATATACGGGATAGGTGTAGATAAGTCATTAGGAGGATTTTCCTTTCTGGAGACTTCTGGAAACCGAACCGATTCCGATGGCGCGAGCAATCTTGGATTTCCAATTTAAATTTATCTATTTAATGACAACTGGATTTTGTAGGGAAAATTATCAATTTTCACATCAGGTTTAAAAAATCTTCATTACATTTATTTAGAATGTATTCTATTAGTGTCCTGCCTATCCTGCCTAGTTCCATTTTGTATCGACTCATGTTGATAATCTTTCAGTAAAGAGTTCATTTATATATTTTATCCAGTATAGTTTCATTTATTCCTGATAGTCACGAAGTGCTCGATCTACACCACTGTTGGTTCTTCTATCACATGAGATCTCTACAGGATCTTTGAATTTCGTAGCTATGGCTGCTACACGTTGATTTGGTTTGCGGTCCAATGAGATTTTGTATTTTCGAGTTGTCGTGGTCAATATCCTCTCTTGTTTTAGGTGTTGTTTCAATACGTTTCAGACGCAGTTGTTGGTTCTGAATGTTTCGCTTATTTATTTCAGGATTATTTTGACTAAGTACCTACCTATTATTTCTTTTATGCGGGATCTTACCACAGAGGGTTTTTAATTAATCCAGAGTGGAAGGAATACTGGCCTGCGTAAATCAAATGGGTGAAGTTAAAGAAAACCAAATTTTCAAAGGTTTAATTTATGGTATCTGCCCATGCCCAAACCCACACAGAACCTTCTCTGTTTAGGATAAAGTTTGCCCCAGGCAGGAATTGAACCAGCGACCTAGAGCTTACGAGGCTACCTTCCAAACTAAATAGGCTTGCGGTTGATACTTTACGTTCTGTATATTTTT
>NW_007381790.1:0-2417 GCF_000475195.1 Diaphorina citri | reverse complement strand
TCTTCTTCTTCTTCTTCTTCTTCTTCTTCTTCTTCCTCTTCTTCTTCTTCTTCTTCTTCTTAACCTCCTTTTTTTTCTTCTTCTCTTTGAAAGCTCCTATTTAGCATTCTATAAGGACACTCCTCAAAAAAGAAACTGAAAGATTAAGGAATGTTCCTTATTCTTCTTCTCCTTCTATTTCCTTTGGCTTCTTTTTCTTCTTGAGATTCCCAGGTAGGAAGGAAGGAAGGTATTTCTAAACTTGGAGCTTACATGAATTTTCAAACGACAACGGTAAAATACCTCACCCATGTCAATTTATGTACATACCTACATAATAATTATGTACATATACCTACATAACATATTATGTACCTAGTTTGAAGCAACCCTTCGCTTTGTATCTATCGTTCGAGGTTACACAAAAAATAGACATGAAAACAAAAAGAACAACGAAAAAGTGAATGTAACTAAAATAAATGCAAAACAATAAATATTAAAAACATATAATAAACAATGCTTTTCACCTGAATATGCAAATTAAGAACAAAACAACATCATTATGAAAAGCAGAAATTGCAAACAAAAGCTGTTTTGTAAAAAGGGTTATTCACCAGGTAAAACAGAAAGACTTCAAAAGAATTTGCAAAAATTATTGTAGAAAATAAGGTAAATACCTAATTGAATATAATCGACTGTGAAAGGGCAAACACCTCAAACAAATTTTGCATAATAGGAGATCCAAAGAGAATACTGTAAAAAGACATTAATTCTCTGACTTTAGCTTTTATGTATAAATTTAAATACCTGAACCCTTTTTTCTCACCTCAAATTAGAGATATAAAGATCTCAATAGGCACAAAGAAAGGCCTCACGGCCTTGAACCGCTTGAACGGATGACCTTCAGTGATTCTCCCAATACATATAGGTAAGCATAGGGCATAATGCCTAGTTTTGATTACAAAATTGGCAGATCATTTAGGACATCTAAGTTTTGCAACAGCCCTGAAAAAAACGAGTGTTTCACCGCCGTTTTTATTTCGTAGCAACTGCTACATTTGTATGATCTTTGGTGAAACTTTTAGAACTGTCCGACTTACAGTTGAGAAGTTGCGGGTTCGATACTCCCCTGTGTCAACAAATTTCCCTTTTATTTATTTTTTTTTACTTTCTATTTCTTTTCAAATAAATACGTATTCTGCAAATGTAATAGAAAGTCGTGTGATGTTCACACCAGATTTTTTTGCTATGTTATGTATATCTTTACTTTCAATACCAATATTTCCATAGCTATAGGAACATGAATGTTATAGATAGATATATCTTTTCATCTATGTAGTATTCTAGTACATGACCTCAGTAACTCAGTATCTCATAGCCTCTTATGATTATTAATGAAAATCGCCTGCAGTTCCAACCATTCATCTTGGGCCGTAATATCAATTTATATTGATTTCACCAAAAACATACTAGCGATAATTTTATAAATGAGACGAGATCATGTTTATGGAACAGCCTGTAGGTATTTGTTTTGTTGTTTGTTGTTATGGAAATAGGTCGGTAACTACGATAAAAACCTCAATATCTGTCAGTATGGTTAAGATTGAAATTGAGATTCTTCAAAAACAATATCAAGATATCCTCTATCGGAATATTGAAATTTGGGCCCTTTGCCCCAACTTTGGCCCGGTATTAATTTTAAGATCGTCCATAGCTTTCTAACCTTCACCGAGGCCGCTTTGGCCAAGACTTCAATTTAAGTGGTTCAGTTCAGAGCTTTATAACTCAACGTTGACTGCAGATATGTACCTGAAAAACCAACCAAAATTTGACCAATATGAAGACTCTAGATTCTAGAATCTGTAGATAAGAGTGTAAACCATGAATTTCGTACGTGTTCGATATTTCGATCTGAATGGTCCACTTCTTCAAACATGCGTGTAATTTCGGGCATGATTCAATCAATCTTGATTAAATTTGCTTATTTTTCGGCTCTAATTTGAACCCCACTTGGAAACTTTTGGACCTCGGATATTTGGATTGGCAGAATGATTACACGGTTCTGCGTTCATGGTTGGGGCTTTGGCTACGTGTTTCTTGTAATGTCAGAGTGGTTATGAATAACAGGCTCGAGCTGTGTTATTATTTCACCAAAATTATTTCGGATAACTGTTTCTTTTCTTGGTCCTTCTTCTTCTTCTTCTCCTACATCTTCTTTTTCTTCTTCTTCTTCTTCTTCTTCTTCTTCTTCTTCTTGATCCTTCTTCTTTTGCCTGTCTTGTTTTTATTCTCATTCCAATCACGCCTTCTGAATTTTACAATTCGCACCTATCTTGTTTGGTACTCTGCTGTGGAACTTCGGAATTCGTTCTTCCATAAGTCTTCTCAATTCTCTCAAGGACTGACCTGAGATATAGGACTGACCTTTTTTCATGTTG
>NW_007381789.1:0-11052 GCF_000475195.1 Diaphorina citri | reverse complement strand
TGGGTTCCCAGATTCCACTGCTTACTCATTTCTTCAGTTCTGTTAGACCCTAGTCGTCCGATCAGGTCGAATATTAATCATCTCCCCCCGTCAATAAAACCAACTCGCGGGTAATTCACGCGACTGTGAAGTGATAATTATGTGAATAACAATTAAGTAATATAGTTTTAATTTAATTCTGTTTGATTTTATTTTGTGTGACATCAGTGAGAGAACCAATTCTTGGTTCCTGGAGCTCTAAGGACAGAGCTGATTGGATTAACTTTCGTATCCTGGGATAGAATTGATTTGTCGTCAACTAGAAGATAAGGTAAGACGGTTTTCTTTTTCTTAATTCCAAATATGTATTAGGTAGCTATATATTTTTTTACGTCTACTTTGACAAACCTAACAGGGTCTGTCTTGTAAGCGCTAGTCCCCCCCCCCCCAAAAAACCCAACCAAAAAAAAAAAAAAAAAAACTACTGACCACTGAGAATAGGTAAGATAATGCCCGCCATTCACGCTCAGATCGCGGTCTCACAGACCTGGGCCTGTCAGACAGTCAGAACGTGTGTGGCGAAAAAATGTAGAGACCTAGGTTAGACTGTCAGACGGTCTGCCAGACCTAGATATCTAGATTTTTCCGCCACTCACACTCAGACCGCCTGTCAGCCGGTCTGAGCGTAAGCAGCTGACCTAAAGGTATTTCGACAGCATTCAGGGAATCTCACCAAAATCTACCTAGTAGGTATCATTGATGGTATCAGGTAGATAATTAACTACAGGTAGCCTTTCTCTCAGCTTAAAATATTAACCACAATCCAAACTTTCTATACAACCATGTTTGATATAACACATGTGTTATGCGGATTTTATGAGGACAGAATATTAAATATTTACCTACAATCAGAATATTAGCTCTGTCACTGAATTTTCAGCACTTAAAGCTTACCTAAGTACCTAGGTACGTAATATGTATAGGTATGTAGGTACATGGCGTGGGCGGTAGATAAATTACAGCTACTTAGAAAAGGCGTAAGCAATGTTAGCATACACGGAAATACGTAGATATGTAGGTACTTTACAAAATAACATGATAGCACAGATAGTAAGTTGGATCAATGACACAAGAACTTTTTTCAATGTCGCAAAATGAAAAGGAAGTTGTCTTTGAACTCTCTAAAGTCAAACTTATTATACAAACTTGACTACTAGTTTCTATCATGCATATTACAGTCATACCTACATATTTGTATGACTAACAGAGATCTTAAACTACCTACTGACAGAGCTTTCTCTAGTCTCACTACTCAACTTCAGACCTGACATATCGAATTATCAACACATTGTGCGTATACCTACCACTATACATATTACAAGCGTAGGTACCTATACCTATGGCCAACTCCCTACAAATGGTACCTACTTCAGAGATCTAGAACTTTTTTTATATATATATTTTTTTATATCATCGTATTAATTTATTCAATTATCCAACTGTACCATTCCTGCTCCATTCTCACTCAATGAGATCTAGAACTCATTCAGTTAAGAAAACCACTACAGGGCTAGACTTCCAAAGGTCCAATCGACCCCAGAGTGTGAGACAATTAGTTTGTCAAATTTGTGCCGAAAACTGGATAAACATTGGAATTGGGTGTAACTACCCATCACTAGGTATCTGAGGTAGATACCTATAGGTACTTGATTATAGAGACAGCAGATATGATACTGAATCATGTAAATAATAACACTGCATGATGCTTCATGAGACAGAGGCAAGTGTGTACTAAATCACACGCACACACCATACTGTCAATATGAGTAAACACAACTATAGTGCTAACATTACGGCAAATCAGAACCTCAATAGCAAATGATAAGAATGTACCTACATGATTTTGTTTAGACTGCTGGGGTAAAGGGACTTTTTAGTCTCATTCGAGCAGGATAAACAAGGTATATTCTATTCTATTCTATTCTAAACTGGATAAACATTGGAATTGTGTGTAACTACCCATCACTAGGTATCTGAGGTAGATACCGATACTTACTTCAAGAATCTTAGGATGGTCAATTTTAATACAGTACCTACTATTTCATCAATGTCGTTATTGTAGTAACTATATGTGCCTACTTAAAATGACCTACCCACATTGGTTATGTTCTTATTACAACAATATCCACAGTACTTGACAGCCTAGACCGTCCTAGACGTAAGTACCTACATTCATAATGTGTATGATGTTTACGTAAACCCAACGCTCCAACTATTCATTATGAATAACTTCAAAGTAATTGCTGCTTCAAATAAAATAAAACTTTTGAAACAATGGACGGATGATGAGAAGAAATTGTTTAGAATCTTTCTCATAAAAATACCAACTTCCTCTCTCTGTATGAAGAGATTTAACTCATTAGTTCATTCATACTTCGTGTTTATAGAGGACTGAAATTGTCCAATCGGAACTTTTTCAAGTCAACTTTGAACATTAACCCCATACCTACCCGGTGAATAAATCATGGGCAATTGGACATGATACATCCTAGGTACATAAGTACATATGACACATAGCTGACTCAAAACCCACCTTGTATGGACAAATGAAACAGTCAGATTGTCAGAAGACATGAAGTTGTCTATGAAATCTCCTCCACCCCGAAACAGTGTTGCCAAAGTTCGACACATCACGTTCATTCAAAATCGAAGAAATATTGTCGAAATTGGCAACTTTACCCCCATTCAGCCCATCTTTTTGTGAACCGGTTTTGATGAAATTTGGCAAACAATGCAAACATATGTATTTTAACAAGATACAAAGGACAGTTACTCCTCAGATTTTGAACCTCATCTCGCGTATGCCATGGATGTTCCGCAGAGGCGATTTTTCCCAATAAATTTTACGTCATTCCGATGTCATTTCAGAGGATCTACCGTTTACAGTCCACTGAATTACAATGTTATTCAGGACTTGTATTGGAATATGTTAGCCATTATCACTGATAGGTGTATTTCTGTTGCAACTCTGAGGTGTTTACTTACAACTGCACGTTGCATTCCAGAGATAGCATACACCTATGTGTTAGGTCCATATAATATTCTGCCTATGTTGCTCGGATCTCCAAGAGTTATGAAATTGGTCACACTGCATGGCAATGACACACCACATAGCATCTGTCCAATATATCCAGCATCTGTCACGGTTAACTGGTCACCATGAAGTATTGTCCTCATCAAGAACATAAACCTACAAGGCTAAAATTATGTCTACGTACTGTAAACCTGTGCTGGGTGCGTTAGTCGTTAAATGACAAACAGGACATCTAATGAGTCCTTCTTCCTTCAATTAGTATCTTGTGATGGATAGATGTATCCTTAATTATGACTTCCATAAGATCCATAGGTAGGTACTTATACATACTTAGGTGCTTTATGGGTTGGAGTCTCCAAGTACCTAGGTACATACTTACGCATTGTATGTAACGTAAATGTAAGCTTAGAGCTTTGGTCAGATCATGACTCAATTTTCTTGGACACAGTTCTTGACATAAACCTGATGTGGTCCCAAGCCTTAACTCAATAAAGGTTTGAAAGTTTCTGTTGATATTGTTGATGGATAGAGATGCTGTTACGAAAGTTGCTGTTGATATTGTTGATGGATAGAGATGCTGTTATGAAAGTTGCTGTTGATATTGTTGATGGATAGAGATGCTGTTATGGAAAGTTGCTGTTGATATTGTTCATGGATAGAGATGCTGTTATGAAAGTTGCTGTTGATATTGTTGATGGATAGAGATGCTGTTACGAAAGTTGCTGTTGATGGATAGAGATGCTGTTACTGTACCTACTACTGTATTAGTAGATATGAACACTAGACTAGTCGAGTATCTGAGCTTGACCTACATGTAGAGGATCTAGCGGTAACTAATCAAACTGGTTATCAGACACTGAGAGTTTTGGTTTGGGTTCGAACTCGGAGAGAGAGAGAGAGAGAGAGAGAGAGAGAGAGAGAAAGAGAGATGATAGTAATTTACGAAAATTAAATTGATAATTTAATTCCTCCTTAATACATACCCACTTTTTACTACCTACGAGTATCAGTCTGTTCCTCAATACTTCGGCCAACTCCTTTAAACTCCTTAATATAATGGGTACTTCAGGTTCAGATGTAGTATGTACCTAAGTATACATCTTCAATGTCCAGTCTGACCTCAAGTTTCTTCTGGAATCTGGACTCGATAATTTGCAAGGGGTAAAAGATTACTAGCCTCAGGATGTCCACGAGAACGTCATAGCTCTGAATAAGACCCGATCATGAGTCATAGGTTGTGGTATCTCCACATCGGAAACAAATACTATGCTATAAATTATAGCTAATTGATCAAGGGTTTCCCCCAACAAAATAAAGAACACAAACTCACAGTTCACAGTTACAGAAAACTAAACAAGTCGTTTCTTCTACTTAAAGCTTTCTAAAATAGGACAGGACAGAACGCTAATCGGGGATTTCCAAGTTGCTTCCTACAAGAGGAATCATCAAGTCCTCCTCATTATTGCTATAGTTGATTGAATGACATGAGGAAGAAACGCAATCTATGATCAATCAATCAAATCGAGAATTTGTTTGTGTTAAAACAGAGCCTTTTCACAAGTTTTGTGATTATCACAGCATTACTAAGTGCCTCCTTTGTGGACTCTAATCTCTGTTGGATAGGATCTCTAATCTCAACCGCTACCAGGTAGGTATAGGTAGGTATTTCATAGATCAAAGTATATAGGTACTATGTATAGTCAGCTCCCATGGCGTAATGGTCACTGCGCTCGCCTTGCACGCGGGAGACCCTGTTCGATTCCCGGCGGGGTCAAGAAATTTGTTTCATGCAAATGATTGATTCCGTGACTGGCTGTTGCGGGGCCCACTCAGCCTCGTGAGGAAAATGAGTAGCTATGACATAATATATAAATGCGCATAGCGACCGGTGCCAGCATGGTAGGTAAACATTGGATTTTAGTATTATTGAGATAATGGGAAAATCCTACAATGCTGCAGTGAGCACCAAAGTTGTGATATAGGTAATAACACAAAGAAACTGCATTTATTTCGATACATTATTATTTATATTAGGTACTATGTATTAGGTATTATGGTTTATGATAAATTTATTATGATGAGTAGTTTGTTGCTCTGTTGTCTGATTCACACACAGTTCATTATGGGCAGAGTTATTAGTGCAGCAACCATATAATACAACTAAATATGTATGTAGGTAACTGCATACATAATATTATGTATGTAATGATGTAGGTATCCACGGTTAACTAATAATATGCATGTACCTACATACCTACAATAGGTAATGCCGACTATATGTTTATAATATGTAAGTATACCTATGTATATTGTATAGGTACCTATGTGGAATAAAGAGGCGTAGGTACTCGTTGGTATAAATTTATTATAAGAATCGTACGTAAGTAGAAGTAGATATAAATACCTAGTAGTAAGTAACTGGCATAACTCAGCGTAAGTAATGTAAGTATAGGTACGTAACTAGTGGGTAGTCTAATACGATGACAGGTACCTATAAGTATTAAGTAGCAGGTATACCTCCAGGAACCTTAAGACTCGGGTATCTGCTAAGTGTCGGATCAATGGTTTGCCGAGTTGCTATAGGTACAATGTCAGTCTACAAGGTCACTTAACAATCACTTCTCATAAAGTGTGATCCAACTGATCCATTCAGTGTATCCGGAAACTCTCAGGACCAATCCCTTCTTTGTGATGGGTATTATTTGGACCAACCCCTTCTGATCTACTCAGGGTTTTTAAGGTATGACTGTAATGATTCTTAGAGGATAATGACTTGATGATTCAGGTCTGTGAAGTATCTATCCTTACATATCTTGCCCACCTTGGTCCTTGGTCACAATTTTATCATAAGAGGATAAAGTTGCATTAGGCCCTCGGTTCTATCTCCTGTATTCAGACGGTGCGGAGTCGGCGTTTTTCGTCAGCCTCTCAATCAGCCCTAGGGTGATCGCTTTGGGCTGACATTTGGTTTTGGCTCCAACATTTTACGAGTGAATGCTCTTTACACTGAATCTTTGTTATTTGTTTAGAGTACGGGGGATTTCATGCTGGTATGCTCCCTGTTTAACGTCTCCCAGCCAGAGCAAGCTGGTCTACTCCCTGTTTAAAGTTCTCCAGCCTCCCAGGTTATGCAATTTACATACTCTCTCTCTCTCTCTCTCTCTCTCTCTCTCTCTCTCTCTCTCTCTCTCTCTCTCTTTCTCTCTCTCTCTCCCTCCCTAGAATGGTTTTGGTATATATAGCATTTGTGCAATGTACCATCGTATAGTTAGCACAAATAGTACAGTATAGGTACCTATATATCTATCCAGGTACCTAGTACTTTCCTAGAAACTCGCACCCTGTATTATTTGTCATTATTATAATGACTACTATACTTATTTATAGGAAAACCACGCGAACATCTGGGCGTGATTCATCACAAGATCAGAATCTAGAGCTAGGAAATTTCATTCTCCCCTTCCCTCAATAAAATATAAATATAGGTAGGGGAACACGGGGTAAAACGGTACATCGGGGCAAAACGATCACCCGCCCTTTTTAGGAGCTAGGAAGTGCTGAGCTCTCTTGGATGTACTAGGAACTATTCCTGCAAGTGTTATCTTTATTTTGATCTGTGGTTGATTCTTTTATCTTTTATTTGTTTTCGAAGAGTCCAGAGGTTTTTTCGATTTCACGAGTGCTTGATACAATTTTCACGAGTGCTTGATACAATGCCTGACGCTTTGGGGCAAAATGGTTTTATACCGTCTGGGGCAGAATGGTACCCTATACCCTAATGGGAGAATGGTGCCCCAGGGTCCATTCTGCCCCAAGGCGTTTTCCGTGTATGTATATGGTATAGGACCATTTTGCCCCAGCCTTGAGGCAAAACGGTTTTTTTTGGTCCCCTCATAAAAATATTTTTAGTTTTTTGTTTCTTTCAGTTATTCATATATCGTTCTTGTCTGATCTAAAGCTTGATACAATGCCTGACGCTTTGGGGCAAAATGGTTTTATAACGTCTGGGGCAGAATGGTACCCTAATGGGAGAATGGTGCCCCAGGGTCCATTCTGCCCCAAGGTGTTTTCCGTGTATATGGTATAGGACCATTTTGCCCCAGCCTTGAGGCAAAACGGTCTTTTTTGGTACCCTCATAAAAATATATATGTATATTTTTTTTCCAGTTATTCATATATCGTTCTTGTCTGATCTAAATTGTAGCTAAAATTATGCTTCATTTTGTTACAAAATTACACATCTGAGTGACTTTTATTTTTTTAGTTAGGACCTCATAAGCACTAGAGGTGCCATTTTGTCCCGTGTTCCCCTAACTATTAGGTGTTTATTTCTGTGACTATGACGTAGAACGTAGAGGCTGTATTAGGTAATCTGGTTTTCCAAGTGTTTTTAGAAGGGGTTGGAAATGTACGTGAGAGGAGAGTTGGTAGCGGATAACTGAAGTAAAGTGCAGAGCAGACTGTAGAGCACTTCGCTCTGCAAGAACTGTTTTACAAAATGACCACTCTGGCACTCTCCCCACGGACCTCTACCACTTAGCCACAGAGGTCTCAATCGTCCCGAAAGCGAAGAGAGCGGAAGACAGGATAGGAGAAACCCAGCCGTTCCGAGAACGAACCTTACTCATCTTTTTAGGATAAAATCTGCTCTTGGCGGGAATGGAATCCGCGACCTAGAGCTTACAAGGCAAAGCTAACTCAGCTGACATACCCATAACTCAGCTGACATACCCATAACTCAGCTGACATACCCATAACTCAGCTGACATACCCATAACTCAGGTGACATACACATAACTCAGCTGACATACCCATAACTAACTCAGCTGACATACCCATAACTCAGCTGACATACCCATAACTCAGCTGACATACACATAACTCAGCTGACATACCCATAACTCAGCTGACATACCCATAACTAACTCAGCTGACATACCCATAACTCAGCTGACATACCCATAACTCAGCTGACATACCCATAACTAACTCAGCTGACATACCCATAACTAACTCAGCTGACATACCCATAACTCAGCTGACATACACATAACTCAGCTGACATACCCATAACTTTACAGAGGCAAACAGGACTGACAGAAACAGAATGAGCAACGAGATTCCGAGAGTGTTCTGCATATTCTGGATCAATTTTCATTAAAGGAGTTCTTCTTGAAATGCCTTCATACCAGTTGGTAACCAGTGGATAAGCCTATACCTACTGCCTATAGAAAAGTCATAGCTAAGTACAGAACTTGAGTACACAATAATATTAACTGTAATAACTGATGTTAAATCAATTACAATAATAGGTTCTAACTTATAATTATATGTACATAAATATGTACATATCAAACATCCAGATTAGTATCGGGTAATGGGACATAATTCACTTACAAAAGGAAATAATAATAATAATGGTCACCGCCAAAGTGATCTCACAGTTGGTAACCAGTGGATAAGCCTATACCTACTGCCTATAGAAAAGTCATAGCTAAGTACAGAACTTGAGTACACAATAATATTAACCGTAATAACTGATGTTAAATCAATTACAATAATAGGTTCTAACTTATAATTATATGTACATATCAAATATCCAGATTAGTATCGGGTAATGGGACATAATTCACTTACAAAAGGAAATAATAATAATGATGGTCACCGCCAAAGTGATGTCAGGATATTCACTTATACAAAAGGAAATAATAACAATAATGGTCACCGCCAAAGTGATCTCGGGATCTGACTTAAGCGATAGAATTTTCAATTAACATTAAGTACTAAACTTGAATGCTTGAATAGGAACTTGAATGAGAGGAAGAGAATATTCATCCAAGGTAACTCCAACTACCACGCATACACACATACCATACCCTTGTTAATTGAATAACTTGAGCCTGTCTCTGGTTTCACAGCGCGATCTTTAAATTAACCGGATGATTTGACTGAACTTGAGTACACAATAATATTAACTGTAATAACTGATGTTAAATCAATTACAATAATAGGTTCTAACTTATAATTATATGTACATATCAAACATCCAGATTAGTATCAGGTAATGGGACATACATAATTCACTTATACAAAAGGAAATAATAACAATAATGGTCACCGCCAAAGTGATCTCGGGATCTGACTTAAGCGATAGAATTTTCAATTAACATTAAGTACTAAACTTGAATGCTTGAATAGGAACATTAAGTACTAAACTTGAATGCTTGAATAGGAACTTGAATGAGAGGAGGAGAATATTCATCCAAGGTAACTCCAACTACCACGCATACACACTTTACACACATACCATACCCTTGTTAATTGAATTACTTGAGCCTCTCTCTGGTTTCACAGCGCGATCTTTAAATTAACCGGATGATTTGACATCCAGATAGCAAACTGAAATAAAAGGTCAATTTAGTTAGAACACTTAGAAGCTAGGTATTAGATCCTAGGTATGAGCCATTCATAGAAAATAGGTACTTGCTATAACCTAGGTAAAATAGGTACTAGCCCTACCTATAACCTAATTTACAGGTGAAATCTCCGAGGTTTCAGGTAAAGTAGGTAACGTCCTCAGTTACTCATTGAATATTGAACAGGTACTCAGTACATGTGACTACAGTCGAAACTGGATAGATGAGAAAACCGAGTATGTAGGTACTTACGAGTACACCTATTTGAGAACGTTAAATTTCGAGATCCCTTAATTTTTTATGCGAAAACCCATTTGCATGAGAATAATTTACCCTTTAATCCCTTTATGTACCACTAAAATGAGGTAACCTCTCTAATCTAGGCTGTCTTCTAGGAGTTCCCAATGATCCAGGATTGACTGTAGTATTATTGGGTGACATTGAATGTTAATATAGACTATTTCCATATTGCACTGCACCATTGTTCATGGCATCAAGGTTTTTCTTTATTCTGCTATCGCCATTCGGCGAAATCTAAAGCCGCTACAACAACAACAACAACAACAACAACAACAACAACAACAACAACAACTCCACTGCTAAAGCTGCCTACCGGTGCTAGGTACGGGAGGTATCCCTTAACGTTTGTATCGACCTATTATGATCCTAGCTTAAAGCTACGAACTCTCTGGTATAGATATGGCTCTCTGTAGATAACTCCGTGTTTGTATTGCATGTAGGTTTATGTTTCTGAGAATTGAGATGTAAAGATGTTGTAAACATGATTGCAACGAGGCTGGTACAACATGGAGTTATTGACAGCTGATGAAGTGATATCAGCATAATTTACCTGAGCGTGAGCAGCTGACCTAAAGGTATTTCGACAGCATTCAGGGAATCTCACTAAAATCTACCTAGTAGGTATCATTGCTATCAGGTAGATATAATTAACTACAGGTAGCCTTTCTCTCAGCTTGAAATATTAACCACAATCCAAACTTTCTATACATCAATCATGTTTGATATAACACATGTGTTATGGCTTTTAAGAGGACAGAATATTAAATATTTACCTACAATCAGAATATTAGCTCTGTCACTGAATTTTCAGCACTTGAAGCTTACCTAAGTACCTAGGTACGTAATACGTATACCTAGGTATGTAGGTACATGGCGTGGGCGGTAGATAAACTACAGCTACTTACAAAAGGCATTAGCCATGTTAGCATACACGAAAATACGTAGATACATAGGTACTTTACAAAATAACATGATAGCACAGATAGTAAGTTGGATCAATGACACAAGAACTTTTTTCAATGTCGCGAAATGAAAAGGAAGTTGTCTTTGAACTCTCTAAAGTCTAACCTAGCATACACATACACACTTGAATACTAGTTTCTATCATACCTACATATTACAGTCATATTTGTAACAGAGATCTTAAACAGAGCTTTCTCTAGTCTCACTACTCAACTTCAGACTTGACATATCGAATCATCAACACATTGTGCGTATACCTACCACTATACATACAAGCGTAGGTACGTATACCTATGGCCA
>NW_007381788.1:10018-11060 GCF_000475195.1 Diaphorina citri | reverse complement strand
CTCATCTTTATCCTCCAGCTCTTTCCTCAGTTTAGCAATTTGATCATCCAGATTGTTGTTCTTCAGTGACTGAAAATGACGTGAGATAAAACAGCTAAGATGTTAAAACAGAAGAAAGAAATGACCCTTTTGAACTGTTTCAACTGTCCTTTACCTACCTTCTCCAAATCTTAAAAGTTACCTACCTACACGACGAATTTAGAAGTTCAAATTAGTAGAGAGAGAGAGAGAGAGATTCAGCTTGCCACCTTTCTGTCCACTAGCAGGTTGCCGTCTGACAATCAGACAAAGGATACCAGAAACCAAAACTTATCGTCTGTACCGAAATCTGTAGTGGATCCATTCTATGGCTCTACTGGGTTTCCGGCGTATTCAAAATCCATTGCGCGAATCTTGGAAATATCCCCCCCCCCTATGGCTGTAATAAGACTTTAAGACCTACCATGAGTTCAAATGCACGTTGAGTTTCCATAAGATGTTTACTGAAGTTGTTGGCGTTTCCATCTTCGCCGGTCAAGCTTCGCTTGGATGCCATTATTTTAGTGTTTTTTTACGATTCAACTGATGATCTAACTTGGAGATATGATGAAAATGGTACTTTATTACAAAACAAACCGAATTTTCATGTCAGGACGAATTTGAATGGTGCCAGATTTAAAAATCAACGGTGTTTACCGCGCTTTGCGAAGCGTCCAAAGAGAAAACGATACGAATCCTCTTTGGATTTGTGTTGCCGGCCAATGCATTTCGTTGCCGGCTTCGTCATGTAAACAAAAAAGAAAAAAAATCAAAACACAAAACACTATATAGAAATTACCAACGATTCCTACCAACGAAACTACAAATTCGTCAGGGTGTGACAAAAGACAATAGACCTCTTCAGTCTGACGTCACAAAACAAGATGGCGATGGTGCGTAGAGTAAACAAAAGATTTCCTCTATTGTTTTGATTTTTTATATGCATTTTTGTGTGTAGTTTGTCCCGATTAATTTCTAGTTTTTCTTTTCTTTTTTTTAATTTTAAGTATCCAGTTTTAAGGAT
>NW_007381788.1:4907-9429 GCF_000475195.1 Diaphorina citri | reverse complement strand
AAAAAATATTAATTATTTTTATCTGAATTTATTTTTTAAATATTTACGATTACCTATAAAAAAAACCATGTAACAATTTTAATTTATTATTTCTTTAATGTTTATTTTGATAAAATAAGGAAAATAATATAAATAAAATAATCATGTATTCTCCTGGATCTCGCAAGTATCTCTTGGGAGCCCGAGCCAAGTTGTAGGTACTCATTTTCACGATAGTGAAACAAAAATTGATTATATTCATCTATAATATTTAAAGAAAAAACAAACTTTATGAAAAGAAATAAAACAAAAACGCACCTAGTTAGAACTCAAAATCAAATGATAAATGACCAAAAATTCAAGGTAGGTAGGTATAGGGGTCAGATGGTCACCATCCAGGTACTAACCACGCGCAACGTTACCTAACTTCAGTGATCCGTGGGGAACTAGTGCATGCAACATGCTATCATTCCAAATGAAAATACTTGTTTTGACAAATCCCGGGTAAAATTACAGTGTTGCCAACGCGTACCATACGCTTAGCATCATCTTAGGTAAAACCGGTCTTACCCCTTATCGGACTTGTTTATAAATACCATTCTATTTTGAACCGGCTCAGAACGTGATTACCTCTGAGTACGTTTTTTCTCAAGTAAATTCTCAGAACGATCTGAAGAACTTGTTCATAAATACGGGTGTTAGTGTTCCTCTCTTGAAAAAATACTAGGGTATAGTTCACCATGAGTGCCGGTGGTATATTGTATGGTGGAGATGAGATTGGTGCCCTGGTGTTTGATGTTGGATCTCAGTCTCTCCGGGTAGGTTATGCTCAAGAAGATTCACCAAAAGCTGAAATCCCCGCTGTAGTAGGAGTTGTTGAAGATGGAGGCCAGACAGCCAGCATTGATACACCAATGGATGTGGATGTCAAGCCAGATACAAATAATGTCACTGCCTCCGGGAACAAATACTTCATTGACACAAATGCTCTGTACGTTGCTCGTAAAGGTAAGGAGAAGAATAGGATTGTCATTTTCAAAGCTAGCATTCTGAAGCAGAGGCTAATTTGGCTTAGAGCCAAAATGAACAAACAAAACTACTTAAAAGCAAATAAGTAAAGTGGGTCTTCTGTGTGTTACTATGTTGATGCTGGGATAGGGTACTTGTGCAGAAGTCATATCCGTGGAATATTGCTACCAAAGGAACTGGCACAAACGAGCAGTGACCAGTGTTATTATAGGGTTAGGTTAAATGCAACAAGGAGTTTTCACAGTTAGAGCAGTGATTAGTGTTATTATAGGGTTATGTTAAATACAAAAAGGAGCTTTTCTTTTCCATGGATGTGACTTCTGCATAATTACCTGTGATGGTTTGTAAAAAAGTGCTAAGTATCTAACATTATTTGCTCAAAACTTGATTTCTACCTGTATAATTTATGATATGTATACTATAATAAATCATTTAATCTGACTGATTACCTACTTGTATTTTTCAGGAATGGAAATTCAAAGTTACATGAAGGAAGGCATGATTGAAGATTGGGATTTGTTTGAGAAAGTCTTAGATTACACATATTCCAAATGTATAGAATCTGGCTCGGAATACCATCCAGTTCTGATGTCAGAAGCTCCATGGAATATACGATCAAAACGAGAAAAACTCTTGGAACTCATGTTTGAAAAATACAATGTACCAGCATTTTTCTTGGTAAATAAAATCATAATAAGTAATGCTATTAAATAAATGTTATTTTCTTTATTAATTTAAGTAATTGTACTTATAAACAATCTTGGTTTGGAATATGGTCCAATACTCATGATACCACCATTTCTGTAGGTACTGAATTTGAATATGTTGGTAGGTATGTGAAATTTGTCAATTAGTGTCCCCACTTTTCATAGATATAATGTCAGATCATCACTCTAAAATTAGTGCACTTACATCCTTCTTACAGGTGAAGAATGCAGTGTTAGCAGCCTTTGCTAATGGCCGAGCAACAGGACTTGTATTTGACAGTGGTGCCACTCATACCTCGGCTATTCCTGTTCACGATGGCTATGTTCTGACACATGCTATTGCCAAGTCACCACTCGGAGGAGATTATTTGACCATGCAGTGTAAGCAATTCCTGCAGGTGTGTATCTGGTTATTTACTAACTTGCACTGTAAATGTCAATATCTCAAGAATGGTTTGGAATTGTGGGAGTTCCATATTTTCCCAGAATTTACAAAAAATAAGGACTCCAATGGTGAAAACTGCATCTCCATAGCACAGAAGTGGGTTAGAATTTGTACTTATACGTGAGTGAGTCAGTCAGTTACACAAGGAGCTGTATATATTTTAGACTAGACCCTGATATGCCTATTTGGGCCCTAAGTAAATCTATTAAGATGTCTCTGATGTGTCAAATATGTTTGCTTTTTTTTTTTTTAACCAAATTTGTAAAAACTGTTTGGGATATATCACAAAATAAATTATTTCTTTTTTAAAAAAAAAAAAAAAAAAAAAGTTGAAGGGCGAAATTGTAAAGTTAAAAATCACTTTAATCCATTTCACATAATTTCTTCTTTCTTCTTCAGGAAAATAACATTGACATTATTCCGCCATACATGGTCGGTGGTAAGGAGGCTATTAAAGACAAAGAACCACCCAAGTGGACTCGTAAGAAGAATCTCCCAGAGGTAACTCAGTCATGGCACAACTACTCGGTGAAGAAAGTTGTGCAAGATTTCCAACAGTCTGTACTGCAAGTGTCCGAGACTCCTTTTGATGAGAAATCCATACTTAATCTACCTCCCTCACATTATGAGTTCCCCAATGGATATCATCAGGTATGAAACACTAGGACCCTATTCTACAAAGAATAGGCTCAAAAACAGCCTACTTTTTGATCTTAGCCAAAAAGTCAAGGAGCAATCTTTTGTTGTGGTCCCATGTTTCCCCTAGGGATTCAAGGATATAAGTAAGTCAAAATGCCTGGGCAAAGGAGCATGTAATAGTGGCATAGTTAGTTTAGTTGTAAAGTGCTTGCTTGCCATGGAAACGGTTCCGGGTGCGATTCCCAGAGTTGACAAAAATTCCACTCTGAAGGAACGAACATTGAAGGAAAAGGAAAGAAATCAATTATTAAAAACAGTTTGACTTTTTTTATTTCTCAGAGTGGAGTGAAAAATGGAATAGCAGAGATCGTTGTTAGAACAGGCCATTTTTTTTTTTTTCCGACCTGGGGTTTTGGGTTCAATTCTCAGCGGGGTCGAAGTTTCCAGGCAGGTTCAACAGTTTTTTCGCTCTGTTGCTAGGCGTTTGGGGGGTTGCCCACTCAGGTCGTCTTAGTTGAGGAGACCGACCAGTGGCCAGCAGTTTACCAGTGTAAAAAGATAGGTGGATATGAGTAGATGAGATACCAATAGTAAACGGAAGCACTTAGGGACATGCTGTGATACCTACAAAAGTGAGAAGAATCTCCTCTGCTCTTAGGCAGCACTACAATTCATGATTCGATGAACTTTTTTCATTTCTTCCAGGACTTTGGGTGTCGAGCGCTACCGTATTCCCGCGGCAGTGTTGTCCAAAACATTGCCAACATGCAGCCAGGCTCGGGCATTAGTGGGGCTGTCACATTATCTACTCGAGGTCAGCATGTGTGATGTAGGACATTTAACCTGCCTTACAACAGTTTTATATGACGGGAGGCCAATTTTTATTCAGGTAAGATAGATTACCACGCCTGAGACGATTTTTGGACGGGAATTTAATTGCATCATTAGCTTTGTTATAGCCTTTATTTATAGGGGAACCTTACGGACCAGCCTTCTTAAAGTATTGTAAATTGCTAAGTATCGACCACATTTTCAAAATCGGAAAATGTGTGGGGAAACTATCCTTTTTAGGGTACTCATTTTTAGCCCATGGATCTGCACCTATGTTCTGCAGGCACTTTCTCCTTTAGCTTTCTATTTACATACATTCAGGGCTTACATTCCAATATTTTGAGAACTGGTTTGTCATAGAGCATAAAAATTCTTGGGCATGTTCTAATGGCCGCGACTGTAACAAATTTGACTGGTACTAACCACTAGCTCATGTTTCACTTCATTCTTTCTCACAGGTCCAACAGATCATTAAAATTTTGTATGTTTCTAAGGCAGGGTTGTCCAACCTTCAGGGCACCCGAGGGCCGCAAGAGGACCAAGGTAGAGAGTTGGCGGGCGGCGGCAAACAACCTCAATCACGGGGGGGGGCGGGGTGGCCTGGGGTGTATGTAAATTATTAATATAATTTTATTTTTATTTACGAAAACTTACACATGAGACATTAGTGCGATATTACGGTACACGCATTGCGTTGCATGGTACCTAGAATTAGAAACTAACTATGAAATTTGTAAGGTAAACTGGGATATTTTATAAATTTGAAAATTTTCATGCATTATTATTTTCTTTAGCCTATATTACTGTTATTTTCTTCATTTTCGTTAATTTTTTAGGTGGCCTTCGCGGGCCGCAAAATGGAGGCTCGCGGCCGCGGGTTGGGACAAGCGGT
>NW_007381788.1:0-2736 GCF_000475195.1 Diaphorina citri | reverse complement strand
GGTAAAATCCGGAAAATCCGTCCCGCATATGTGAAATCGTTATACATCCTAGTCCTTTCGTCCCTGAGCTAGAAATACTGTGACCTCTCTAGCTGGTTTTTTTCTTATACTGAGCAGAGTCGGTATTTATGAACAAATATACAGGATGCTCCTTTGGGCAGTTGAGCAAGTGCTGAGCACCAGGATTGCAATAATTCGGTAATTTATAAACTGGTTTTTCTACTAAACAACGTTCTTTCTAGTTCCTAAGGGCCGGTGTTTCTAACATCCGTGCTGTTGACTCGCTGAGATTTGAAAACCAATGTTCACCCAAACTCCGGAGTTGACCGAGTGTTTGTGCTTGACCAAGTGTTTTCTGACACATTTTAAACCGCGCAGTTTTAAAAACCCAAGAGTTTAGGTTCTATTCAGTTTATGCGCCAACACTCGCAAAATCCCCTTCTGTTGTGTTTTTATAATTCTCTGTGTAGGCTCCGGTCAAGCCGAGTGGGTATCACACTAGCTTGCACGCAGAGGTCCGGTTCGATTTCCCGGCGGGGCCGAGGTTTTTTTATTATTCTTCTTTCATTTATTAATTTAATTATTATAATACAGTAGATAGAGGCAGTTTTTACATAGGCTTACCTTGGCATCTAACTACGAGGGCTAAACCGATTTTTTTTTCATAGGATCCGTTAGGCATGTGGTGGGGAAAAGTGGATCGTTTAGGTATAGGATTTTTTCGTAAAGCGAGAAGCTTTTCAAATTAACCATTGAGCTTTATGCTTTTTCTAGGTACCCTAATAGCGCGAAAACCCGCCCATAAAACGGATTTTCGGCCGTATATTCGGCAATTTTTAAGCCACCAACGAATTCTCCCCATCAGATTTCGAGTCTCAAATTAGTTTTTACTATCAGACCATCAATTTGGTGTTTAATAGCCTTCCGGCATCAATAGCCGAACCATCCTGATGCAAAAAAACAAAAAAAAATCGTTTACCCTAATTATGTAAGCGTGGACATCCTCTATCGATAAAGACTATAGCATAAAAAGCAACGAGTGAGAAGTGAGTAGATGTTGATACTAGTGACGGTTCATGATGAAACAGAACACACACACTGGGCAATAAAATACAAAATAAATAATAATAAAAATCAATCAGATAATACAATACACGAACTAAATATGCCAACCACAACAACAACAACAACCCCAATAGGGCGCGAGCGCGCGCAGAAGATAGGCAAGGCCTAAAAACTAGCGCGAAAACTTCGAGTCGGTGAATAAAACACAAGTACCCTATCTAATAATAGATAATAAACAAGGTAAGAATAATGGTTGGTACGCTACTGTAACAATATAAATAAGAGAAATTCCAAACTTTCGACTTTTTCTTTTTGGGTATAGTTTTTTGGCAATAGCATAAACCATGAGCCTGGGCCACATATTATAATAACGTAAATCCAAGGCTATGGGTGACTTCAAAAAAATGATTTCCATCTACTCAATACAGCATAGGTGTCAATCAAAGATATTTTTTTTTCCTCCCAATTTATTGTACCTACTACCTAATGACATAAATAAAAAATAATGAAGTATTTATAAAAAGAAAAAAAAATGTTTTAAAAAATAATAATTAAAAAATAAGGGTAAATAGAAAGTAAAAAAAACAAAATCACAGACAATCAAAAACTCAAAATGTAAACAAATGAAAATGAAAGTCCTCGGTTTAACCCGAAGTACTAACCAAGGAACAAAACGCGTGGTTAATAACAAATCACACACGACACTAGCGCTAAAATTTGCGGAATTTCCAAGAAGTATATTGTTAGAAACGCACTTTTTGCAAACTCGCGCGGTTAGAGAGGACGCTCAAACTCTCGAGTTTCATCTTGTACCAAACAACGGGCCCTAAGAAGAATCTAAGGCTTGACCTCTGGCCAACGACTCGTTTGGACCAGTCTTTGCGAAGGGAAAGAAGGATCTCAATTGAATCAACCAATCAGAATCAGTTTTAAATTTCATGCGCATCGAGAAAACTGGCACCTTATATTTTGTAAACAAAAATGAAATAAATAAATAAAAACCCTGTGATTTGTGTTGTGACTTTGTGAGTTTACAGCTGTTTTGAGATTTTTTTTTTTTTTTTTTTTTTTTTTTTTTTACTCAACATTCTATTATTTGAAAATTAAAGTCAGATAAAAATAATTAATATTTTCATCAGGACAATAATAATTACGATTAAAAAGGATTTTATTTAAATTGGTGAGCTTTCGATGTCACTCAGGACATCGAAAGCTCACCAATTTTTAATCGTAATTGTCCTCATCTTAGGTAAAACCGGTCTTACCCCTTATCGGACTTGTTTATAAATACCATTCTATTTTGAACCGGCTCAGGACTTTTTAATCGTAATTGTCCTGATGAAAAAAATATTAGATAATTATTTTATCTGAATTTATTTTTTAAATATTTACGAAAACCTATTAAAAAACAATAAAATTTTAATTTATTATTTCTTTAATGTTTATTTTGATATAATAAAGAAAATAATATAAATAAAATAATCATGTATTCTCCTGGATCTCGCAAGTATCTCTTGGGAGCCCGAGCCAAGTTGTAGGTACTCATTTTCACGATAGTGAAACAAAAATTGATTAAATTCATCTATAATATTCAAAGAAAAAACAAACTTTATGAAAAGAAAAAGAAATAAAACAAAAACGCACCTAGTTAGAACTCAAAATCAAATGATA
>NW_007381787.1:0-11076 GCF_000475195.1 Diaphorina citri | reverse complement strand
TTTTTTTTTTTAAGCATTAAAAACGCCCAAACTTGCCCATATAGACACACGGGCCAATTTTTTTATTTGAAAATAATTTATATCATTTTTAATGTGGCGTTTTATTTCTTTCTTGCTTTGCGCTTATCTTGATGCAGCATGCAGAATAGTTTACTGTTGTTTTACATGCAAGCCACACGTACACACCAAATGTGTAAAATACATGTAGAAGTAACAACAAATACGGGAATAATAATTATTATTGTTGTAGGTTTGAAAATCAAGTTCATATAGGGTGTCCTCTATTACTAAATTGGGATAGAAGGGCGACGAATAGACTGGGTGGTGTTCATTTTATTTTAGTTCATTTAAAGTCCTTGGGACACCAGCACCTGTTAGTGGAGGTGCCAAAAGAACGAAATTAAGAGAGAGAGAGAGAGAGAGGAGTAGATAGTGGATCTTACGAAATCCAAATAAATCAATGATTATTATTTTAAAGTTGACAGAAAGAGTGAGAGGAACTGAAAAAGAGTGAAAAATATGTAAATTCACTTACAAACTCTTAAGAAAACAAATATGTACCTACCTAATGTAAAATCCTCTCTTGGCCCTATTGAATTAGGCTTATTTTAAAGTTGACAGAAAGAGTGAGAGGAACTGAAAAAGAGTGAAAAATATGTAAATTCACTTACAAACTCTTAAGAAAACAAATGTGTACCTACCTAATGTAAAATCCTTTCTTGGCCCTATTGAATTAGGCCCGGTTTCTGACAAGACAAAACTCGAGAGTTTGAGCTCACTAACCGCGGAGTTTACAAAAAGTGCGTTTCTAACAATATACTTCTTCGAAATTCCGCAATTTTAGCGCTAGTGTCGTTGTTGATTTTGAACCACGCGTTTGTTCCTCGGTTAGGACCTAAACCGAGGAGTTTCATTTCCATTTGTTTACATTTTGAGTTTTGATTGTTGTGATCATCCTCGAAAGTTCTAATTAGTAGGGTAGGTACCCCAATTCCTCTTGAATTTGGACTTTACATTTAAAATACCTATTTAAATTTTAAAATAACGGAGTTTCATTTCCATTTGTTTACATTTTGAGTTTTGATTGTTGTGATCATCCTCGAAAGTTCTAATTAGTAGGGTAGGTACCCCAATTACTCTTGAATTTGGACTTTACATTTTAAATACCTATTTAAATTTTAAAATAACGGAATAAGAATAATCTGTAATCGTACACCTAGGGAGGTCGGTAGTAATTATATTTTCGCAATAAAAAAATAAGTTACTAGGTTCCCTCATTTCCAAAGTGTAAAATAACGGAATAAGAATAATCTGTATTCGTACACCTAGGGAGGTCGGTAGTAATTATATTTTCGCAATAAAAAAATAAGTTACTACCTAGGTTCCCTCATTTCCAAAGTAAATCTGTAATCGTACACCTAGGGAGGTCGGTAGTAATTATATTTTCGCAATAAAAAAATAAGTTACTAGGTTCCCTCATTTCCAAAGTAGGTACTCAGTATTCAGTGTAGAGGAAAAGCTAACGGTTGCTCAACATTTATTTCATGTGACTTAAATTTGAAACCCGCAATAAAAAGTTAAATCCGAAAATCGAGATAGGTCGAACCTCTTAGGTCTTGAAGGACGGAATTTCCTTCAAAATGCATTTTTTATTTTTAGAAATTTTATGATGAAATACCTACCTACCTACCTAACTACCGACCTACCTACCTACCGACCTATATAGTTGAATGTGTTTGCTTCAAGCTATCTTTATTCTAAAGTTACGAATATCACCAGACAGTGCTGATAAAATGACAATAATATGGTGTGACAAGAATTTCACCAAGATCCTTCTTTTTTGTCCTAGTACGAGTACAAATTTTTGTCGATGGTGGGATTCGAACCCGGGACCTTCTGCATGGCAAGCAAGCGCGTTACCACTGGACCAACCGTGCTTCATGCTATCTTTATTCTAAAGTTACGAATATCACCAGACAGTGCTGATAAAATGACAATAATATGGTGTGACAAGATTTTCAACAATCAAGAGTGTGTCAAGAATTTCACCAAGATCCTTCTTTTTTGTCCTAGTGCCGAAGAGGCTCTTGGTTTTATGGCCACTTAAATTAATAATTAAAACAGAGCAGGTAGGCACAGTGTAAGCATGAGGGTGAAAGTTGTGGGAGAGGGCGAAGGGGGTTTGAAATGTGAAAGAGTGGGGGAGACTTTGGGTGGGGGTGGATAAACTAGGGGTGCACAAAGAGGGGGTAGAGGGGACCAGTGATTAAGACTTTGGGGCTTTAGAGTTGAGTTATGTACCTCTTAGGTGCCCAGAGAGGCACCACAAGTCACGTGTCTATTACTGGCAAGATGCAAGATATCAGGCACAAAGAGGGGGTAGAGGGGACCAGTGATTAAGACTTTGGGGCTTTAGAGTTGAGTTATGTACCTCTTAGGTGCCCAGAGAGGCACCACAAATCACGTTTCTATTACTGGCAAGATGCAAGATATCAGGCACGCCTGACACAGAACGTCTCGTCTGGTATAAGCTAGACTTTCAAATTCCTCCAAGTATCCATTTATTTTTCTAAAGAAAGAACCAAAAGTAAGGACAATTTCTCTGCTATACATAGATTCTGCTAGAACAACAACAACAACAAGAAATTTACTGTACCGCCTGTTTTAAATGAGTTGATCCCGACTTTTTCATGTAGTGAGTAGGCAGACTAGGCAGTCACCAATAATATTATTTTAATCCTTTAACTCAATAAGTATAAATAGGTAGGTATGTACGGTGTTTTATTTAGACTTTCAAATTCCTCCAAGTATCCATTTATTTTTCTAAAGAAAGAACCAAAAGTAAGGACAATTTCTCTGCTATACATAGATTCTAGAACAACAACAACAACAACAACAACAAGAAATTTACTGTAACGCTTGTTTTAAATGAGTTGATCCTGACTTTTTCATGTAGTGAGTAGGCAGACTAGGCAGTCACCAATAATATTAATCCTTTAACACAATAAGTATAAATAGGTAGGTATGTACGGTGTTTTATCTAGACTCTCGAGGCAGGACAGGTAGTCCCTTTATAACACCGCTTTATTTGCTCTAATAACACTAAAGAAAAGTTACAATGAGCTTCAAATAGAGTTCAAATGATAAATTTCAAAAAGATTTGATAATTATGTCTCCATTGAAGAGGTGAAAATAATTAAAAGCGTACGTTGTAATGAAATATCAGGTACTACCTACACGCTCCAAAAGCTTCCAAGCCTATTAATATCCTTCTGATGAGACCCCGTATTCCCGTAAAGCCCCTTTGCTTCATAAAACTCAGCTCCCCCTTGTGCCCCAGATAATCACCCTCCCTACTTTCCCCTATTCCATACCTACCCCTACACTTCGCCTTTTAGGTGCCGTTTAAAAGGGAATGTAAGGTTCCTAATGAAGATTTGACAATATGTAATATATTTTTTTTCTAGATCCTAGGTCGAGATACACTTGAAGAAAAAAATGTTTTTCGGAGACCTACAGGTGATAAAGTGTTCCTGTAACAAACATTGAATGTGTATAATTTGTTGTAGCTTTGACATCTCCACAACATTGAATACGATGTGTTGTAGTTTTGGCATCTCCACCAATATTGAATATAGTGTGTTCCTTCCTCCCAGGGTCGTCCACAAACTAATCAGTCCCTTAGGTTCACTTGTTAACAGTGAATATGTTTAGTTGTAGTTTTGACATCTCCACCATTGTATATGAGGTGTTATCATCATCAACTAATATGGAGTGATGTAATTATGTTTTTTTCTTTTTTTTTACTTTCCTTATCCTATTGGAAGGAAAGTGTTCTAATTGGGCCAAATATTGTTAACAGTGAATATGTTTAGTTGTAGTTTTGACATCTCCACCATTGTATATGAGGTGTTATCATCATCAACTAATATGGAGTGATATAATTATGTTTCTTTACTTTCCTTATCCTATTGGAAGGAAAGTGTTCTAATTGGGCCAAATTTTCGATGGTCAGTTTTTAGTGCCAAAACACGTTTTTAATTAACTATAGTGGGATTAGTGAGAACCTATGCCTATAGTTCCCCCACCCCTCTAGAGAACGTGCTTTGATGAATTCATCACGTAGCTTTTTCCCTTCAACATTGACACACTTTAGTACAGCGCACAATCCTGTCGTTAATAATAACATTAGGGCATTTTTCATTTTCCCCTCCTTTTGAATTTTTCGAAAAATCAGGCAAAAAATACCACCAGCCTATAGTGGGATTAGTGAGAACCTATGCCTATAGTTCCCCCACCCCTCTAGAGAACGTGCTTTGATGAATTCATCACGTAGCTTTTTTCCCTTCAACATTGACACACTTTAGTACAGCGCACAATCCTGTTGTTAATAATAACATTAGGGCATTATTCATTTTCCCCTCCTTTTGAATTTTTCGAAAAATCAGGCAGAAAATACCACCACATAATTCCAATAATAATGTCAGCACAATATACAGTCTAAAATTGTTTACTTTTCTACTTGTGAATATTACAAACGATATCGAGAACTTAATGAGGGATGAGATTTTCCACGCTGTATTAACTTTCTGCCAATATTCAGGGTGTTTTAATGCTTTATTAATCACTACATAGCGTACATACCATCCTAAAAATGTTGATACCATGATACTCATTATGACCTCTATCTAAATATTCTAAATCCTTGGAGCTGCGGTTTTGGGTGCCAATGTTGTAGAAAAAGATTTCGGGCATCCCTTTCACTTCTCTCATATGGATAGAAGGGTGGGTTTGAATCGAGATGGTATGTATAATTAGAGCCCTGCGTTTTATGGCTCTTTCGTCACAAAATAACAAGGAGGAAACCGTACCTTGTTAATAAAAAAAAAATCTCAATATCATGACTTAGGTACCTAAAATGATAATAAAAACTAGAAGATAAAAAAATAATAAAGTGGAATAAAAGATTTCTTTTCAATTGAATAATTATCACTAATGGTCGTAAATGGAAAATTTTAAAGTAAAATGAATAAATAAAGAATTAAAGTAGAATGTGGTCACCCTGTCTATACCAATTTGTTTAGACGACAAGAGTAAACAATAATATCAAGAAAATAATAATGTATTGATTTCCACATTGAAAAATAAAAAATAAAAAAGCCATTTTCCCTTTTTATTTTGTATTTCTCCTTCTCTCCCTCCTTCCCTTCATACATCCTTGTTTCCTCTGGAAAATCCCTACCCATTCTGAAGAAAAATAATAAATAAATAAAAAATAATGCAATTTATATTAAGTAATGTAAAAAAGAGGAAAAAAATCGTGTACATGAACTTGCGTAGGTATCTAGAGTGTATTTACCTTTTGCATTGTAATACTTGAGTCGGTACTCAGACATCTTTTGTTTACTTTTAATTCATTATTTTCTTATTGAGCACGAGTACACAACGCACAAGCGCATACACGTTACAATATGGATAATTTTAATATAAAACAGGTAAATAAACTTATTAAGCACGATACTTATGTATGTACAGAGGAATAAAATGAATAAATTCACAAGTAGGTAGATTAGATAGAGAAATTCTGCACAAGTAGGTAAATAAATACATGAATGAATTCCGGGAATCGAACCTATAAGAGGTAGGAGCTTATACAGAGCTGTGGGGATCTTTGGGACCTGGGGAGTTATAGGTAGGTACTTACCGAAAAACCTTGTAACTCTGTTTCGTGTTAATATAGGCCGAGGGGCACGGCGTAGAGCTTCGAATTCTTGACGTTCGCACGCCTCCCGGCACGCTTGATACATCAGAAAGTACTGATGATGATGTGTCTTTCTGTGTCCGTGATATAGGCATGGCTCCTACATATCTCACAGTCCTGGTCGTATAAGGATTGGAGGTTCAAAGATTTGTTTGTGCTGACCCTGTGTGTTTGTTTTTTGTTGCACTGGGCGTGAGGGCATCGATAGCTGGGACGGAAGGGGGAGAGGCGAGAGAGGAAGAGTCTGGAATAAAGAGTGCGGGGGGAGAAGGGAGCGTAGGAGGAGTAGCGCTGGAACCAACAGGCACAATTTCTTTCTCGTTGTTTATTATAGTGGCCAGTCTATCTTGAGCAGGGGTTTGCTTTTCGTCATTATTATTTTCTTTAGGGCAATTACGAGAGAGGTGACCATCCGTGTTACAACGGAAACATTTAACCTTGTCTATCATGGTAAAGATTTTATAGGATTTATTATCGTAGGAGATATTGAATGAGGGGGGTAATTTTTCGATGTCGTCTACAGAAACCATGCGCCTGTACCCCAAGAGGTGGCTAAACCTAGGGTTCTTAATACCGAGGCTTACATATCGCATAGGGGAAACAACTTTCACATATTTGGACAGCTCGTCCACCAATAGAGTCTCAGGAATCACAGGTTCTACATTACACAGGTAAATACGGTGATCTTGGTCGTCAAGTCGTTTCAAAAGGAACCCTTTGCTTTCAATAACGACTTGAGGGTGGTTATCAAAAAGTAGGTTAACATCAAATTCGCTAGATAGGTAGATTTTAACAGCACCATTATTGATACCAGAGAATACCAGTTTTTTATCACCAACAATGTTACCTATAGCATCAAGATAGGAATCCAAAGATACATCAGGGTCTAACGGTATGGTAAACCCACACTTCCTGGAAAGGTGAAGATCGTCTACTGGAGGGGGAGAAAAAGGGTCTAACGGTATGGTAAACCCACACTTCCTGGAAAGGTGAAGATCGTCTACTGGAGGGGGAGAAAAAGGACTATGAGCTTTGTTGTAGCCAGGTCTAGGGACATAGCTAACACGGGAAGATGCAGGTAGGTTTTTCATCAAAGTGCTGGAATACATAATAGGTTATTAAAGGAATTGCATAAATAAGAAAGAAAACAAGAAATAAAATAAGTAGGTAGGTTAGAGTAGGTATAAAGGATACAGAAACAGAGTTTTGAGGTGTTCACACCACACAGCAGCTCGGGAAATATTCCGTAACCATGGTAACAGGGAAAAAATGACACGAATTGGGAAAAATGGAACGAAATTTACACTAAAAAAGGATTTTACAGGTAAAAGGACACATAATTAAGAGAAATCAAAATGAAAACTAGGTTTGGAAGAACAAAAGGAATATGTGGGCAAAAAATTTTACTAAGAAAAACAAAAATTTCGCAAAGTAACAAGAAAAATAAGCGGAGCAGAAAAGTACGATGTGCACAGTTCGAAAGCTGAACTCGGAATCCAACAACTTGACTTTAAAAACGTTTTAATGCTCGCGTAATGCAAAGGAAAAGATAGGAAAGCCATTTCTAAATTGATTTTCCTATGCAAACAAAGAAAATGGGGGGGATTTTCACAGCTTTTTGAACTTTAAATTACTAAAGAGAGGAGACATTTTATTTTATCTTTTGTAAAAAGAAACACTCAACCGAATGGAAAGACAGAAAAGTTGGGCGGAAGAGAAGGACTATAGATAAATCGAAATCGGACATCACTTGCCATTTGATTAAAAAAAGGTTCAATTTCAGATATAACCGGAAATTTGACTGTTAATGAATTGGACTGTTCATAAATGGTAAAAATCAGCTCTTTGAAGGTGAGTGCACCTCGAATTAGCCCACAGCTATGTGCTCAGATGGTCAATAGATGAACTTGATATTGAAAACTCTCTTCTGCGAATTAGAAAATTATTTTCTGCGAATAAGTAACAAACAAAGGAGATATACACCCAAACCCAAATGCTAAACTAATATCTAGCAACATTATTAAATGCAAATGGGTATCTACTAGGTATTACATATTTTGCTACAGAAGATAGCTACTCTTCTTCCTCATCCCCATCCTCCATAGTTTGTGCAGAATTTTACTGTTTATTAAATGTTCTACTGTTTCTCGTGACAAGTTTTTCGTTTACAAACCCTTCCCTCTCCCTTACTACAAATTTCGCAAACTCTGCACTTAAAGCTTTAGGTTACCCCTAAACCATTACCTTTTATATCCCGAACGACCAAGTTTACAAAAACTCGGAACTTTTTCCAAAAGCGCCATCTTAATTTCTACATCAGGTTTTTGTTTATACAGAAAGCTTTCGGGATGACCCCATTCCCATGTGGACTTTACTCCCTTCCAGGGTCGGTCACATGATCAGTCCCTGGGGCTGTGTTGTAGTTTTGACATCTCCACTAACAGTAAATATGATGTATTGTAGTTTCTACATCTCCACCAATATTGAATATGGTGTGTTGTAGTTTTGACATCTCCACCAATATTGAATATAGTGTGTTCCTTCCTCCCAGGGTCGTCCACAAACTAATCAGTCCCCTAGGTTCACTTGTTTTATTTTCCTTATTTTTTAGGGGAAAAATCTTTCTCTCCTTAAGGGGGCCCAACCCCCTTGAGGAGCCTGGGCATATGGGATCGCATGAACCCCCCTGTTGACGGCCCTGCTTTCTCTTCTCCTCGCATAACCTGATCCTCTTACCTCTTTCTTCTTCTCACTTCTCTCTGCTTATTCCCTATCACAAAACATTATCTCCTCTCTCTCTCTCTCTCTCTCTCTTCCTCCGAAGTTTTCCAGGATCAACCGAAAACCAAAGAAGTAATCCTGATCGTTTCCATCTCGCTCTCTCTCTCTCTCTCTCTCTCACCCGAAAGTAAGTAAGGAGTTAGGAAAAGTAAATAAGTAAGGAGTTATGGTTCCCATTTCCCATTGTATCTACCTCGGTGTTTATGTACATGATTCTACCTATACATGCCTGCTTCCCTCCCTTAATTCTACAACATTGGCACCCAAAACCGCAGCTCCAAGGATTTAGAATATTTAGATAGAGGTCATAATGAGTATCATGGTATCAACATTTAGGATGGTATGTACGCTATGTAGTGATTAATAAACCATTAAAACACCCTGAATATTGGCAGAAAGTTAATACAGCGTGGAAAATCTCATCCCTCATCAAGTTCTCGACTCTCCCTCTCTCTCTCCCTCTCTCTCTCTCTCTCTCTCTCTCACCCGAAAGTAAGTAAGGAGTTGGGAAAAGTAAATAAGTAAGGAGTTATGGTTCCCATTGTATCTACCTAAGTGTTTATGTACATGATTCTACCTATACATGCCTGCTTCCCTCCCTTATCATAAATTTACCATTGTCCGACTTTAACTTTTCGCTTTTCTTGGGGAAAGATCGAGAAGTTCTCTTATTGTTTTTATTGTACTTCCACCATTGTCCGACTTTAACTTTTCGCTTTTCTTGGGGAAAGATCGAGAAGTTCTCTTATTGTTTTTATTGTACTTCCCCCCCTTCTCCCCGTCTCTCTTAAGCTCTCTATATTTTCCATTAATACTCTTCGTCCATTTACGGGTTAGGTAGTTCTGGAAATCTCGATTCTTTGCAGGAACTATTCGAAAAGTTCGCTATTTTGCTATTTTCTCAAATCTAAACTATGGCTTTTTCGAGAAAAACTTTGGAAAGCTTTTTTTTTCAAAAACCTGGGAACTCTCTCCGAGTGCTTTTTTCGACATCGAGAAAGAAATACTTTGAAGTTTTTTTTTTTTTAACTTTCTATTTTCTACAAAAAAAAGTAAAGTATGGTGCTACTTGGAAAAGAAGAACAAATAACAAAACAAAATAAATAAGAAAGAAAACAAAGGTGTGTTTCTGGTTCTTGAATCATGTTACTTTTCTGTCGACAAGCTCGAGTGGCACCAAGATTTTATCCACCCAACTCGACGTAGCTGAACCTATGTGCTCACGGGAGCTAAGCCTACATCATATAAGTTTTAGCCAGTATGTTTATATTTATGTATCGTTTGGAGTTCTGGACACTAATTAGGTAATTTTTTTTTTTTCAAAAACCTGGGAACTCTCCGAGTGCTTTTTTCGACATCGAGAAAGAAATACTTTGAAGTTTTTTTTTTAACTTTCTATTTTCTACGAAAAAAAGTAAAATATGGTGCTACTTGGAAAAGAAGAACAAATAACAAAACAAAGTAAACAAGAATGAAAAAAAAGGTGTGTTTCTGGTTCTTGAATCATGTTACTTTTCTGTCGACAAGCTCGAGTGGCACAAAGATTTTATCTACCCAACTCGACGTAGCTGAACCTATGTGCTCACGGGAGCTAAGCCTACATCATATAAGTTTTAGCCAGTATATTTATGTATCGTTTGGAGTTCTGGGCACTAGTTAGGTAAGTAAATAGGTAAATACCTATCTCTGTAAAGGGAAACTCAACAACTGAAAGTCATATCAGACATCATTCCACCTCTTCTTTTTCCGTAATTATTTTCGTAAATTATGTCTGTAACATTTTCTACCTCAAACGTTTCGTTCTGTCATCACGTGAAAATTATTTTCGTAAATTATGTCTGTAACATTTTCTACCTCAAACGTTTCGTTCTGTCATCACGTGAAAGAGAGAGAGAGAGAGAGAGAGAAAGAGGCAGGGAAAGAGACTAAAGAGAGTCATAATGAAAAATGAACCCTCCAACTCTCCCTCCCTCTCTCTCTCTCTCTTTCCCCCCCTCCCAGAATTACCTCCCTACAAGTCCTTGTGAACAATTTCGAAAAACGTAAGAAAGATAAATGATTTCTATTATTCTTGCTGTACACCCTAGCATCATCCGTTTCTTTTGTGTCTCTCCCTCCTCTTTCTCCCCCTCTTCTTCCTTCTCTTTCTCTTAGCCACCTTCCTCCGCCTCTAACAAATGAAAATTCCTCCTAATTACTCTTGAAGTCTCTTTTGTTTCTTTCGCTCTCTCTCTCTCTCTCTCTCTCTCTCCGTTCAGACTCTTAGTTCTTATTTTCAGTCTCTTTTGTGCGCATTATTTAAATTGCAAAGGTCCCAAGAATTAGTGAAGCTTAGATGAGCAGAAGGAAAGGAATTAGAGGAGAAAAAGAGAGGAAATAGAGAGAGAGAGAGAGAACACGAGGATTTATGAAATGAATTGGCATTTTCTATATCCTCTCTGCTTCCGCATTATTCTTCTCTCTCTCTCTCTCTCTCTCTCTCTCTCTCTCTCTCTCTCTCTCTCTCTCTCTCTCTCTCCCTCTCTCTCTCTCTC
>NW_007381786.1:7298-11079 GCF_000475195.1 Diaphorina citri | reverse complement strand
CAAACTTTTCCGTTCTTGTATGTAAAAGATTGTGCCTTGAAGTCATACGAAAACGGTAGGTACCGAGGTACATAGTTACATACAATGAAAACAATGAAAAAAGTAAAAAAAAAATGTGAAATATTATTTTCAATGTGCAAGAGGCATTGTCCTATAAAGATATGCAGAGAAAGAAAGAGAGTGCGTGAGAGAGAGGCGATAAATTTCAGCTTTCAACACTTTAAAAAAATGTAACAAATGAACAATAAATTTATTTGCGATTCCACACAGCAATTGAGAATTTTTTGCAATTTATAGTTCTGCCAACATTTTTTCTAAGTAATTTGGGCCAATAATGACTTCTTCTTCTTCTTCTTCTTCTTCTTCTTCTTCTTCTTCTTCTTCTTCTTCTTCTTCACACACATGTATGATTTAAAACTGAGGTCTACAATCTACATTGGACCCATAACTCACATCTGTGACAACTACAGAATAGAAGTTTCGTTTAGCTTAGTTTAAGTAGGTACACAATTCTGGTACATTCTGGTACATACATACATACAAACTAAGTACATGGTGTTATTATTGTGAATTTCTGAATTATAGTATTCTTCTTCTTCACACACATGTATGATTTAAAACTGAGGTCTACAATCTACAATGGACCCATTACTCACATCTGTGACAACTACAGAATAGAAGTTTCGTTTAGCTTAGTTTAAGTAGGTACACAATTCTGGTACATACATACAAACTAAGTACATGTATGGTGTTATTATTGTGAATTTCTGAATTATAGTCTGTCCCTTTTAGCGTGAGAATTTTTGGAGAAAGGATGAAAATTGTGAGAACCAATCAAATACAAGGAGAGGGGAAAAAGTTGTCAAAATCTCACTGATGATGTCCTAGCTGGCGAAATGGCCATTTAAGACGACAACAAACAAACAAGTTTGGTCAAAAATCAACGATTTTAACCTATTATCAAATACGTAAGTAGTAGTTATCTATCTACAAGATTAGATTGGAATCTAAAATCTACAAAATTAGATCACTATGAGACACAGGTAACTCATCACATCACTCAAGTCAGCTGCCAACCACCCACCATGATGTGTGCAATATTTAGTGTATTACTTATCTAGTTAAATAATGTATTCCGGTATAAAATTATGTATTACGAGTAGTCGTAGTGTGTAGTTGTGTGTGTCACTTTCACATTTTAGCTTATCTCGGTGACAACACACGCGTCTCTCAAATAGATAAAAGTATAGGTATAACTTTTGACTATAATATAATTTGAGTAGGCAGGTACCTAGGTTCTACTAGATAGATCCAATAAGTAGGTATATCGATATTTTTAGATTTTCTATTCCTATAGGTAACTAGCATTAAGACTAATTATAAAATTATGTATTACGAGTAGTCGTAGTGTGTAGTTGTGTGTGTCACTTTCACATTTTAGCTTATCTCGGTGACAACACACGCGTTTCTCAAATAGATAAAAGTATAGGTACATATAACATTTGACTATAATATAATTTGAGTAGGCAAGTACCTAGGCATCAATAGATACACCCTAAGTACATCAATATTATTATTCCTATAGCATTAAGACTATAATTTATTCTGCGCAGGCAGGATAGTACCTAGGTACCTACGTAATAATTGTAATTCATAATGAGATTATTATGAAATAAGTAGGTATGAACTTACCTAGCATAAAACAATCATAAACCCTTACTTAAGTTGAAGGAATGTAAATAGGCATTCTAGCGAAAGTTGTCATTTCATAGGGACAACATATGCAAGAATCATACCTAATACATACCTAGACCTACCAATGCAAGTACATATTTCGCCTCCACATAATTATAGTTTTCATCTCACATCAATTGATTTCTGTGGGGGACAGACTTTCTTTTAATTTCTTGATTGATTTCTTTTAATTCCCATTATTAAATAAATTAGTTATTAGAAATATTTTATTATCTAGTGATTTAGCATGTGATGCATGGTGTGTAATTGTGTAGATATCCTGTCACCACCTTTTACTTTATAGTCTTAAATTGGAAATCAAATCGCCAACGAAAGAAAGAGTGGCAGACATTTTTATTTTACTAGGTAGGTATCACTTTTGCAGGGTAAAAAAATCTAAATTCGTTCAATTTTTACATAGACAGACTAGGTTCTAGGTACGTCAAGTTTCTTTCATACTAGTGGTTGACCCGTCCTTTGTACGGGATCAGCGTGGCATAAGAGTCATAACTTTGAGGTGCTGGCATTTTGAATCGGGATGGAATATGACAAATTTAAATAGCCGATGTCACCCTCAGAACTCTTCTCAACAACCACAAAAAATTTCATCAAAATCGGTCAAGCCGTTTTTTCGTGAAAAGAGGATAACAAAAGGTCCATCAGAGTAACAGCGCCGTAACAGACAGACATACAAGTACATATTTCCGTGTATGCAATATGCAACAACTTAGTCAAATTTTCATAGTACCTACTAGTGGTTGACCCGTCCTTTGTACGGGACCACCACACACACACAAATACACTCCCCCCCACACACACCACACCCATCACACCACACCCATCACACACATCCCATCCCATCACACCACACCCATCACACATCCACCACCACACACCACATCCACCACACACACCACACCCACCACACACACACCACACCCACCACATACACACCACACCCATCACACACATCCCACCACACACACCACACACACCACACCCATCACACACATCCCACCACACACACACACACACACACACACACACACACACATAAAACCTTATTTTAAAATTCTTAACTATTAATATTCTTTAATTAATTAAATCTTTATTTATTAAAAAACTTATTCCCCTATTTTTCCTATAAATATTTTTAAATTCTAACTTTTAAACCTTCTAACTTTATAATTAATATCATACTACTATTACATCTATCATTATATATATTTAATTAACACATCAACATACATTTAACAATCTTATCACTTTAAAAATCAAAATAATAAATACTTATTTCAATTTTTTAGTTTAATCTTTTTAAATACAGACATACATACATCATAACACCAACACATACTACATAACATTCTATTTAATCTTTAAACCAACATTATAAAATTCTCTTTTTCCTATCTTTAAAACCTACTTAAAAACACCAACAATTTTTTCATTATCCTCTACTTACATATAACTTAAATTTAATTATTACTAATTTTTACCTTCCTCCAATTTTTTCACTTCTTTTACCTATTATCTTCAAAACATATAAATTTTCTCTTTCCTATCTTCAAATCTACTTTAAAAAACACAACAATTCTTTTCATTATTCACTTATCCTATTAACTTTAAAAATTAATTATACTAATTTTACCTCCTCCAATCCTCATAGCGGACAACAATACGACGAGACCACTCGTGTACAGTCTCCCTGCGGTCGCATCGCGCTCAGCACACCGACATACACACATCAGCCTACACAGCGACACCCACACACTACCCACAACCACACACACACCTACCCACACGACCACACTACTCACACACACACTACCCACACACACACCACCACCACCACACACCAAACCAACACAAACACACACCAACCCACACACACACCACAACACACACCACACACACACTATACGCCACAAACACACACACACACACACACACCACTACCCACAAACACACACCACCACACACACACACACACTCACCACCACCACACACACACTACCGCACACACACACACACCACTACACACCAC
>NW_007381786.1:0-2228 GCF_000475195.1 Diaphorina citri | reverse complement strand
ATAATAATAATAATAATAATAATAATAATAATAATAATAATAATAATAATAATAATAATAATAATAATAATAATAATAATAATAATAATAATAATAATAATAATAATAATAATAATAATAATAATAATAATAATAATAATAATAATAATAATAATAATAATAATAATAATAATAATAATAATAATAATAATAATAATAATAATAATAATAATAATAATAATAATAATAATAATAATAATAATAATAATAATAATAATAATAATAATAATAATAATAATAATAATAATAATAATAATAATAATAATAATAAATGATAATGATAATGTAAATTAATTTTATGTTAATGATAAAAATGTATTTCTCTTGCATGACTCAGGTACGTATTGTACCCACATCGATAGCATTTTTTATGTAGATTACTTAGGTACGCACATTACAGTTTGAAATAATAATATAGGTACTTACTTACCTACCTACGTAATTATGTATTCTAGGTAGGTAGGTAATGTTTGTAGGCATAGGACGTATAGCTATAGTTCATCCAGATCAATGTGACAGCAATGAGTCATCAACCCAAAATGAAGGAACCAATCAGATTGCAGGAAATCCTTACATTGTTGCAATTCAGGTAAAGGTCTATTTTTGATAAACTCTCTCTTCTAAAATGCAGAGGTAGCTTTAAGTTCAGAGGTTGGATTCCAGAACAGGTAAGGTGGAGATCGCCTTACTGACTTTGTTTCACTGTCGGAGGAAGCACTGTGCAATATAGCTTCCCCTTTTAGAGATTTTCTACCATTGCACATGTGACATGTTTGGCAACAATGCCTATTTTTTTGCTGTCACATTGATCTGGACGCACTATAGATACTTAGGTACTTTAGGTATGAGTGTAGGTAGCATGTAGCAAGCAGTGACCACAGTAGCAACTTGAGAGAACAGGGACAAGATAACTAAGTAGACTCTATAGCTAGAAGGCTAGAGAAGAGAGTAGGGTGACAAATTGAAATATTACCTACTTAGCCTTCTTTTTACTTTCTATTACCTTTACGTATAGGGAACCTATACAAGGTAATGAGAAAGTATTGCAATCGGTCCAAATTTTCAAAATCAAAGGGAGAGGACATCACAGGAAACGATAGAGGTCATACTGATTTCATAAATTAAAACTAATGAATGAATAGTCTCTATCTATTCCGCTGTACATTGTCCGTACTTATATAGGGTGTTCCCAACCTCAGTGTAGTGATCACCATGGTGGGCTTTGAATCTGGAGGTTGGTGGTTCGAGTCCAAGTCAAGTCATGAAATTTAGCCGGGGAACGACATTTAAAACAAGCCGTCATTCATTCTCGGATCGACTGAATTTCCCCTATCCTGCCTTCCTTCTCTTTTTGCTTTCGGGACGATAAGACCTTCGCAGTTACAGTTCCCTCTATCAAACCTCTCAAATCAGACAGCCTAGTTAGCTTAGTTGGTAGCGCGTCTATCTTGTAGGCACTAGGTCGAGGGGTTCGATTCTAGTCCGGGGCGGATTTTATCCTACACAGATAAGGTTTGTTCTCGGAACGGCTGGCTTTCTCCTATCCTGTCTTTCTTCTCTCTTCGCTTTCGGGACGATAAGACCTTTGCAGTTACAGTTAGCTATCAAACCTCTTTGATTCTTCATAATCTATGTGTGCAGTTTGCAAACTCATGCACCAATTCATAAAGTAATGGCAAAAATATTAGAGATTGCGGGGATGTGAGATCTGAACACAATAATAAACATTTGACATCATCAACTAACTATGCCACAAGTAGGTAGAATTGCCATGTATTCTAGTATATCTCTATCGCAACTTGAGCAAGACACTATTATTGTAAAGTAAGTAGATGTTGTTTGTTTTAATCAATGGCCAAAACAAGACATGAGGTGTGGTGGTGACTGGAGATTCTTGTGTCTTCTTCTACATTGTCTAGCTAGGTTACATAAAAGACGAGAGAGAGATCTATGGTAAAGTTTGTAAGAAGTCAATCAGGCGAAAGGACCTTGTGATTGAGACACGAAGAAGATTTATGCCAAACTGTTTACCTATAGTTATATTGATCTATGATTTTGTACTTTCCTAGGTGTTAACAGTATTGTGAAATGTGTTGTAGGTTATGTGTAGGTACCTATTCTTGTAGGCACCTACTTAAGTACAAAGTACCTACCTATGTACCTACTAAGGGTTTTTTTTTTTTTTTTTT
>NW_007381785.1:9907-11085 GCF_000475195.1 Diaphorina citri | reverse complement strand
TGTATTCCGGATCCTGGGAATAACAGTAAAATTTACAACACACTATAAGCTATAATATATGCCAGAGCAACAAAAAAACACGATTTTGCTTTTTGTTTCAAGGAAATGCTGTGAGTTCTATATGGGAAGCCTCGGAATTGCTTGGAGCACAAAGGGAAAGCAGAAACGAAAATGTTTATGGATGTATTGCTAAGCGTTAAGACGCTTTGGTATTTTTTTAATGCCTGCAAGTAATATTTTCCTGCAACTTCTTTCTACCTGTGTCTTTTGTTTGCTTTCTCATCTTGATCTCCTTTGTCTTCTGCCTTTTTGTCGTGCAACCCGACTGGCATGCGCTGAATAGAAACGATTAAAAATTCCCATGTCTTGCTGATGTAGAAGACATGGACTCAATCAAGCTTCTTCAGAATCTTCAGTTACTCGTATGGGATTGCATACACAAAAAGCCCACTCCGAGGCTTAGGTGTAGGGCCAAACAGCCCTAGAGGATGGGCAAAGCTTCTACGAATCTAATCGTATATATTAGACACAATCATGTCATAAATATTAGGTATTATTTTTTGGATAGCTAATAGATACCTAGATGTAACACATAGATACATATTTACATAATACGTATAGGCACTCATAATAATTGTCGAGGCCAAACGACTAAAAGGGTTAATCCAGAATGGGTTAACCCGACACGCTCGAAACTTGTAGAATCAAACCAAAATTTCGTACCGCTTGAGCCTGGTGAAACGTCAACAGGCGATACAGCTTCAGTTCTCTTGTGGTTACCAACGAGTCAATAGCGCTCTTGTGTCCTTTGTTTCGGTGAATCTTACCTGTAACATCTAGTATAGTGTCAAATTTTGTGAAGTTCCGCCTAGAACCTACCATAAAGTTCTGATTTCGATTACCAAGAGTGAACAACGCTCCTGTGTCTTTTGTCTCTCTGTAATTTTACCTAATGCGTCTAGTATATAGTGTCATTTTTTGGTGAAGTTCGTCTAGAACCTACCATATCTTTTCTTATTCTGAGACTTGTCTTTGGTACCTTTTTACTCTGAGAAGCCTTTTGGGTGAGACATTTAACCGTCAAAAAGTCCGTGGCGGGCCGGAGCGATTTTCCCCTCAAGTGTTGTAAAAAAAGTAACCTTACCTACTGTGAAAACTTTCAAGGATTCGCGTCGCGT
>NW_007381785.1:5184-9693 GCF_000475195.1 Diaphorina citri | reverse complement strand
TAGATTAGCAATACTGTTTCCAGGTCTACTCAGGATACTGTCCAGGAACCTCTTTCTGATTGGGCAATACTGGGGACACTCCATCAGGAAGTGTTGTACCGACTCTTTCCTCTGTTGGTTACAAATGCTGCAAACCTCCTCACTATCCCAGGTGTGACTCATATTCCCAATATAGAATTTGACATATCTACCACATAGTCTTAACTGAGCTGCAATCCTTTCAAGATTATAATCCCTCGGTGAAATTAATTTTATTTGAAAACGAGAGAGGAAAATCACGTCTGGAGAAAGGAGGAAGAGGAGGAGGAAGATGACGATACGCGCATATTTGAGTCTCTTTATCTCTTTATTCTTGTCAGTTCCCCCCCCCCCTGGAAAAACGAAGACTGGAAAATTCTCAGCTTTTCGCCCCTTGCATTTTTTTTAATCTTTGATCCGATCCGTTGCGACCGTGTTAGGTAACCCTTTCAGCACCGCATGACACAATTGTGAGCCCAAGTTATAATACCTCCTGATAAGCATAAAATCTTTTTCCTTAATTAAGGTAGAAACTAGAAACACACTACCATCACGTGACGTGACATGATGGTAGTGAGGTAGTGTGTTTCCACCTTTATAGTTTCTGATCTAGGACACAAGGGATCTTTTTTCTTCTTCTTTTTTTCTAATTTAACTGAAGAACTGAACCCAAGACAAGAGAGAAATTACGTGGGAGAGCAAACGAGAAGCTTTTCTTATTTCCTTCTCTCTCTCCTTCCCTCTTGCTCTTTCACACCCACTCTCTCTCTCCAGATTGTATTGCCTTTAAACTGCCACTGCCTGCTGATGATAACAAAAGCTCATTTCTCTCTCTCTCTCTCGCTCCCTCTCTCTCTCTCTCGCTCTCTCTCCTCTCAAAACTAGAAACACACTACCATCACGTGACGTGACATGATGGTAGTGAGGTCGTGTGTTTCCACCTTTATAGTTTCTGATCTAGGACACCAGAGATCTTTTTTCTTCTTCTTTTTTTTTCCTAATTTAACTGAAGAACTGAACCCAAGACAAGAGAGAAGTTACGTAGGAGAGCAAACGAGAAGCTTTTCTTATTTCCTTCTCTCTTTCCTTTCTCTCTCTCCTTCCCTCTTGCTCTTTCACACCCACTCTCTCTCCAGATTGTATTGCCTTTAAACTGCCACTGCCTGCTGATGATAACAAAAGCTCATTTCTCTCTCCTCTCTCTCTCGCTCTCTCTCCTCTCACTCGCTTTTGATTGCTCTCTATCTCACTCTCACAGCTCGTCAATTAAAAAGGCTTAAAGCTAAATTCAATTTCTTTCAAGATTCAAAAAAATTTCGGGATCTTTTTTCCATCATAACCTAATAAAAAACATTTTTCAATTGTTTACATTTGAATACGTGCAAGTCATATAATCTGGTACATTTCTGGGGCATGGATCCGTTTCAAGAGAACTTTATGCATGGAGTACTCAAAAGCTCTTGGTTATGTAAAAGTAAATAATGTCTAGTCTAGTGTGTACTTGGGGTTTTCCGGGAAACCTTCATGGAAAATATTTTACTTCTTTTTCGATAACCTAGCGTTAGGGCGATTCCGTCCAAATACATACCTAGATAGTATATGATTAGAAAATACAGATATGTAATAATTTTATTAGCAAATTTTATTTTGAAAAGGAGACCCAAAAGGCAGTTTTTGGTTCTCCTTTTCAAGTTGATCTACAGAATTTATATATAATGACTGCTGAAACCCTCCAAGAGATATATTTTATTGATTTTAAGAGGTTTGACAGAGGGAACTGTAACTGCTATGGTCTTATCGTCCCAAAAAAAAACACATGTATTTTTTTGTTAAGAGGTTTGACAGAGGGAACTGTAACTGCTATGGTCTTATCGTCCCAAAATCAAGAGAGAAGGAATTTTTTTAAAGAGGTTTAACAGAGGGAACTGTAACTGCTATGGTCTTATCGTCCCGAAATCGAAGAGAGAAGGAAGAGAGGGATAGGAAAAAGCCAGCCGTTCCGAGAACGAACATTATCCCATCAGGATAAAATCCGCCCCGGGCGGGAATCGAACCTGCGGCCTAGCCCTTACAAGGCAGACGCACTACCAACTAAGCTAACTAGACTGGCTTTTATTGATTTGACTTCCAAGAAAGCAATGGAAAAACTGTGCAGAGGGGATGATCTAAGTAAGAAGAAAGGGGAAGGAAGTAATGGAAAGTTGGAAGGGACAAAGGAGGGATCAAGAGAAATATTAGGAAATACGGAAGAAAGGGAGAGGGGGGAGAGAAAGAGAGAGAGAGAAAGAGAGCGAGAGAGAGAGAGCGAAAGAGAGAGAGCGAGAAAGCGAGAGAGCGAGAGAGGGAGAGAGCGAGTGAGAGTGAGAGAGAGAGAGCGAGAGAGAGAGAGATAGAGGAAGAAAGAGAAAAAAAAGACAGCAAACACATAAGAGGAAAATAAACGGAGAGAGAGAAGAATCGAGGAGAAATTGAGAGAGAAATAGAGGAGGGAGAATTCGAGGGTACATGTATGAGATAAAGGGGGAAGTAATTAGGTTGAAAACGAAAGAACAATTATTGTACATAAATTCTGACGAGAACTGAACGTCTGAACGAAAATGCCAAAATTGTAAGAAAGAAGCAAAGAAAAGAGTAGATAATGGGAAGCGGGAAATGCAGGAATTGTAGAAAGAGGGAAGTAATTAGGTAGGAAGACAAAGAACAATACCTACATATAGTACAGGAAAATGGAGGGAGAAGAATAGGGAGGCATGGTAAAAGCAGAAAGGGAAGAAGAGGAAGGAAAAAAAGAGGGGAAAGGGAAAGAGGAGAGGAAAGGAAGAGGGGAGAAGAGGGGAACCAAAGGAGGGGAAGATTCATTATTAGGGGGAGAAAGAGAGAGAGAGAGAGAGATATTACCATTAGGTTACCAACATTTTTAAATAACACAAAACGTAAATTAGACCTTACTCTTTAGTTTGAAACTGAAATATATGACAATAAACTGCTAATTCTTATGAAAATAATTTATTTTATCGGGAGCTAAAAATTTACAACTTCACTTTTTAAAAGCACGATTGCCAACCAGGGGGACACACTATTTTCCAGGGGGACAAACTATTTGGTGGTGGTGGAGGTGTGGTGGAAATGAAGTGTTTACATTGAACTCGAATTCTGACCGCATACGGATAAGATATCCCCAAATATTTTCCTTCGAAAAGATTTTGATTCCAAAGTAAACACACCGGGGGAAGAGAAAACGCACACAAAATCACGATTTGTTGTCAACTATTTGAGTTGACTTGGGGTGAAAAATTCAGAAAGCAATTTGAAAGACGTGTTTTATTTGGCGGAGTAACACACCGGGGGAAGAGAAAACGCACACAAAATCACGATTTGTTGTCAACTATTTGAGTTGACTTGGGGTGAAAAATTCAGAAAGCATTGAAAGACGTGTTTTATTTGGCGGAGGGTGGGAGGGAATGTGAAAATGAATTTTTATACTTATTTACACTTGGGGAATACACTGATTTTCCCAGTGCTGCTATTCTGGTATGCCTTTTACTACTGAAAGTATTGTTCAACTGTATGAACCACTAATGCAGTGGTCATGTTCGTCGGAGGGGTGTGGGTGGGTTCGATTCCAGTCAAAGTATGGAATTTTAAGCTCAATCCGCAAAGGTGCTTGAGAATAGTTACACGAGATGACTGCTCGGTTAACACAGACTTTTTAGTCCTACCTACCTATATTAAAGCAGGATAAACACTATTGTTATTTTCAAGGGCAGCAATTTTTTTCCGCTATTTGATTTTACTGTCATGTAATGATTTATCAAGACTAGAGCCCGTTCTCCCTTTATTCCTTTCAAGTAACCCATCCATTTATTGGCCTTGCTCGGCGTAGCTTAACATAGGTTACGCTAAAACCGGTCTTAAATTAACGACTGAAGTGTTATCTGAAACTTTCTCGCTTTGAGTTCATAGGTCGTCGCGACAAATTTCAAGATCAGAGCTCATTTGTGTGAGAAAATGTGAAAAAAAATCCCCGAAAAACCATTTTTTGGGTTTTTTGGCTTTTTGGTTTCCTGGATAAAATTTGCACCACCACTTTCGTGTTCCTGGTAAAAAGACCTTTAATTTGATATATAGTTCGACCAGGTTTGGATAAGTCCTTCTATGGGGACAGACTGACAGACGACATCGAAGCGAATACAATAGCCCGTCCACTATACCTTTTTTTATTACTATCGTAATAATAAAGGAAGGACGGGCTAAAAACCCCTTTCTCCATTCCTTTTTTTTTACCTTTTTCTTTCTTTCTACTTCTGCTCTCCATTTATCCCTTTATTGCTTTCTCCCTTTCTCTATTTCTCTCTCCCAATTTTTCTCCCTCCCTCTCCTTATCTACCCTTTTCCCTCGCGCGCATTCTTATTGCTTTCTCCCTTTCTCTATTTCTCTCTCCCAATTTTTCTCCCTCCCTCTCTTTATCTACCCTTTTCCCTCGCGCGCAT
>NW_007381785.1:2444-5174 GCF_000475195.1 Diaphorina citri | reverse complement strand
TTTTTGCTTTCCATTACATCTTTGTAGTGAACTTTATGCACATAGGTAGATATTGACTGAATCAGCATTCAGCAATGAAAAACTAGTGGTGTAATTATTTTTCAGGGTAAAGAGTGCCAGAGATGAGTTTGTAGTTTGTACTTTATTTTTATAAAAATTAGATTGACTTGTTTGTTGCCCCCCAAGATTGCTCGGACTGTTTGGATACGGTATTTGAGCATACTGAAAGGTTGACAAACTCTTTTGTTAACGTTTTTAGTCTTGACGTTTTAATTTGTACTTTTCTCTTTCATACTCATATACTTCAACGTTTAGAAAGGCAGAAGTGGAAGCAGAAAGAAGTACCTTTAATACTTGGTAGAGAAAGGAAGGACGTGGTAAAAAGTACTTGGGGAAGAGAGGAGAGAGCTTCAACGTTTAGAAAGGCAGAAGTGGAAGCAGAAAGAAGTACCTTTAATACTTGGTAGAGAAAGGAAGGACGTGGTAAAAAGTACTTCGGGAGGAGAATAAAAAAAAAAGAAATACATGAGGAGGAGGAAAAAAGGAAGTATGTGGGAAGTGGGAATATCTACCTCTCTATAATACCTGGAGAAAAGAAGAAAATTGGGAAGAATGGGAAAGCTAGCTAGAGGATATAGTAAGATAAGAATTCGCTGCGACTGAGATGCGAATGAATTACTGTCTATGTAACGTAAATGATATAGAAATACATGAGGAGGAGGAAAAAAGGAAGTATGTGGGAAGTGGGAATATCTACCTCTCTATAATACCTGGAGAAAAGAAGAAAATTAGGAAGAATGGAAAGAATGGAAAGCTAGCTAGAGGATATAGTAAGATAAGAATTCGCTGCGAATGAGATGCGAATGAATTACTGTCTATGTAACGTAAATGATACCTAGGTACATAATATGTACCTATGTCTATCTTTGCACATAATCATGTAAATGTAGGTAGGTATTAACAAGTTGCACACAACTAGCCCGTTTATTTCATTTAGAGCGGACAACGAAGAAAAGAGGAGAAGATCTTTTTGAGACATGGGGGAAAAAAAAAAAACAAGTAAGAAGGTATTATACCTACCTATTTATACAATAAATGATACCTAGGTACATAATATGTATGTCTATCTTTGTACATAATCATGTAAATGTAGGTAGGTATTAACAAGTTGCACACAACTAGCCCGTTTATTTCATTAGAGCGGACAACGAAGAAAAGAGGAGAAGATCTTTTTGAGACATGGAGAAAAAAAGTAAGAAGGTATTTTACCTACCTATTTATACACATTTCTTAAAATTATATGCTCTTAAAATTTTTGCCACAAAGGAACAGCATAAACTATTTCAGTATGGTGTATTCCGGATCCTGGGAATAACAGTAAAATTTACAACACACTATAAGCTATAATATATGCCAGAGCAACAAAAAAAAAAAAACACGATTTTGCTTTTTGTTTCAAGGAAATGCTGTGAGTTCTATATGGGAAGCCTCGGAATTGCTTGGAGCACAAAGGGAAAGCAGAAATGAAAATGTTTATGGATGTATTGCTAAGCGTTAAGACGCTTTGGTATTTTTTAAATGCCTGCAAGTAATATTTTCCTGCAACTTCCTTCTACCTGTGTCTTTTGTTTGCTTTCTCATCTTGATCTCCTTTGTCTTCTGCCTTTTTGTCGTGCAACCCGACTGGCATGCCCTGAATAGAAATGATTAAAAATTCCCATGTCTTGCTGATGTAGAAGACATGGACTCAATCAAGCTTCTTCAGAATCTTCAGTGACTCGTATGGGATTTCATACACACTCAAGCCTCAACTATCGATAGCGTTCGATAGTCAAAACTATCGATAGTTATCGATAGTGCTATCGATAGTTCTCCTCCTCTAGTGCAACCCGACTGGCATGCCCTGAATAGAAATGATTAATAATTTCCCTTGTCTTGCTGATGTAGAAGACATGGACTCGATCAAGCTTCTTCAGAATCTTCAGTTACTCTTATGGGATTTCATACACAAAAAGCCCACTCCAAGGCTTAGGTGTAGGGCCAAACAGCCCTAGAGGATGGGCAAAGCTTCTACGAATCTAATCGTATATATGAGGAATATTAGACACAATCATGTCATAAATATTAGGTATTATTTTTTAGATAGCTAATAGATAGATGTAATACATAGATACATATTTACATAATACGTATAGGCACTCATAATAATAATATTATTATTTTATATATTAAGCTATGTAGGTAAAAGTACATATGTACCTACATACCCACGTCGGCTTTTTCTTCGAAATCTTGACGTCCCCCGCGTTTCCCACCTACCACACGCTCCTACTACATATCTAATTCTCGCCACAAAAGGATGGGTATCTCGGTTATGAAATGATACACATATTTTTGAAAGCGGTAAACTTTCCTCTCAAATGAATTTTCAGAGAAATAAATGACACAAATTCAGACTTAAAAGCTTTTTCTGTGCCGCTACAATGATTTCCTTTCCAGATTTCTGTTTGTAGGTACATATCGAGAAAATAAGACCTCTGCCACATATGACTAAAAACTTGGGTATGAGTACCTAACTCCCTAACCGTTTCTAAAATGTCACTGATTCGTTAGGTTGGTATTGGTACAGGTAGGGCCATCGGCTTTAATAAACGCCCTTGGTCACTGCGACCTGGTTAGATCTTTTGTGACATTCGTTAGGTTAAAAAAAAAGAAGAAAAAAAAAAAAAA
>NW_007381784.1:10870-11088 GCF_000475195.1 Diaphorina citri | reverse complement strand
GAAACATCCGCTTTAACGCTAGGGACAGTAGGTCGTTCGCGCCGACGCAACGACTTACTTGGATGGCAGCCAGCATTATTCCGCAGGCTAGTGAAACGCTCATCTCATGGTAGTAATGCTTCTTCCTCTTTCCTTCCTCCTTGTATCCGTATGTCTGTTTGAACACGACCACCAAGTAGGGCGCAGTGGTGAGATATTCCTTCTGCCAAGAGGTCTTC
>NW_007381784.1:4262-10860 GCF_000475195.1 Diaphorina citri | reverse complement strand
AGGAAGGAGGAGGAGGAGGAGGAGGAGGAGGAGGAGGAGGAAGACAATGTATAGGAAAACAGAACAAGAAAATGGAGAAAGAAGAGATGATGAAGGATAAGAAGAAGACAATGAAGAAGAAGAAGAGGAGGAAAAAAACGAAGAAAGAGGAGAGGACGAAGGAGATGAAAAAAAGGAGGAGGTGAAGAAAGATAAACAAGGAGAAAAGGGAGTAATAAAAACAATAAAATTATTGAAAGTAGAGAAGGAAATAACGAGGAAAAAAATATTGGATAGGAACAGAGAGAAGCACAGAGGAAGAAAAACAATAATAAGGAAATATGATACAAGTAGCACAAGAGAAATGGAGAGAACAGTTGAAGAAGAAATGGTAATTGTATGTCGATCTCGTACCAACACCAAGTAGGTATGTATGGAACATGAGAAACGATAAAGAAGGAAAGTGACTATGCCAAAAAAGAGGATATTGTAGAAGAGAGAAAATTAGAAAATTAACAGAGATGAGAAAAGGAGGAAGAAGATAAAAAGGAAATGGATCTTGAGAAAAAGAAAAGTAGAAAAGACAGGCACAACAGTGCGGATGAAAACGGAGGAGAAGTAGAAGAAAGAGACGAAGCAGACGTCGAAGGAGAAAGGAGAGAACCTGCCCTTCGCACTCAACCTTCGCTATTGATATAGCGTGAGGAAATTTGGACTAGTCTACTCCCTGTTTATAGTCCCTCAGCCAGACTTCGGATTATTATTATCATTAGATGACTTAGATGTAATTTTAAAGAGGTGTGCCAGGACTGCTAAGGACCTATCTTCGTATCTTGATCACATAATGATGGAGCTCTTAGGTGGTAGAGAACGCCTCTGGCGTTAACCTCGCCTAGTGGTTCCCTTTAACTCAAGAGTCTATTATCATTATTCATTATTATCTTCCCAAAATCGAAGGGAGAAGAAGGACAGGCTAGGAGAAAGACAACCGTTTCGAGAACGAACCTTGCCAGCCTAGAAGGAAGAAAGAAGAGGAGAATGTGGAAAATGAAAGAAGGAAAAGAACAAGAAGTAGAAAAAAAGTAAAAATGTGCATAAAAAGATGATAATTATCTATGTCTAGCATTAAACTCGTATTTTAGTACTTGAAGAATTATTTATTAGTCACATGATCATGTAGGTACATTCATGGGAAAAATATTTCAAGGGGTTTTGTCTCATGGTGGTTGGTATGTGCAATCCTATGGGCTACAGTTTAATTTGTAACTTGGAATACAACCTTGCCTTTGTGACAAAAATGTTCTGCTCTTCATGATAATACTTTCCCTTCTCCGCCCACGTTTTGAAATTTCTCGAGAAAAAACACTATTTCAAGTTGCAATAAACAGAATACCTATGTATAGTTTTGCTTTGTTAATTATTTCTGAGATATCGCACTTCCCGACGATACCTACAATCATACTTGTCCAACAAACATCACGAAAACAAGCTCCTCATATCGTAATGATTATTATGAAGAAGGTGCAAAACTATACTATTGTTATGGTTCGAAACATTACAGAACAGGCCTACTCCACTTTTTAATTACTTTTGGACAACAATTTCAACTCTGGAAATTTCACTGTTTATTACGATTAACAGTATTTTCTTACATTACAATTTCTTTGATACTCGTATTTTCGTGTCTGTCCGGTGTCCATTTTAATACCAGTTGTATTTTTATTTTGATATTTTCAGACTGCAACGTGAAAATATTTCTTTATCTTTTTTATTTGTTATTTAAATCTTATCTGACGAAAAATCATGTTTTTTAAAAAGAACACATTTCAAACATAGCTATAATACATAATACCTATGTGATGAATTGAAAAAAAAAAAAAAAAAAAAAAAAAAAACTGAGAATGAATAAAAAACAAATCAAACTCAAACAAAAGACAAGATAGCACTCAATTTAAAATTACAAAACGATCTCGATTCTTGAGGATTTCGAAGAAAAACTCAAAAACGAAAAACTTGAAAACTGAAACTTTTCAATTTTTCCAAACACTGAAAGACGAGTATCCAAAGAAAAGTTCTAAAGAAGAAAAGAAAATGAAGAACTTTAGAACTTCGAATGTCAAAAACCAAGTATAACATGCTATTCATTGATTTTCTATTTCTGATATTTCTTGACGTGTTTTGGGGGCGATTCAATTGGACTATACAGGTTGATTCGAAATGTCGAAAGCTGATTCAGCCAGCCTTGTTATCTTGGAGGGTAGCGCGTCTGCCTTGTAAGTCCTAGGTCGCGGGTTCTATTCCCGCCCGGGGCGAAATTTATCCGAATCAAATAAGGTTTGTTCTCGGAACGGCTGGCTTTCTCCTATCCTGTCTTGGTCTTCTCTTCGATTGTGGGACGATCAGACCCTAGCAGTTACAGTTCCCTCACATTCTTCTTATTCTTCTTTCACTTTGCCACTATCCCAATTTCATTTGGGGTCAACCTTGGCCTCTTTTAAACTCCCCATCCACAATTGTGTCATAAAAGGTATGTATTTATCTATATTTAAGTTTATGGCCTTCCGATCTAAAACAGATAATCTAAATGCAAAGTCCTAGAGTTAAAAGCCTATAGTTCATAGTCTTTCAACTGTAGTCCACTTTAGGTTATGAGTTATAACCCTTCGAGAATCTAAAGTTACCTGGGACTGAGACCATAACTGCAAAATACAGATAAACTAGATCTGTTAAACACCAACAACTCACGAATAACAAAGTTACCAACCGGCATCGGTATCGAGCGTAGGAAGATAATCGTCAATAGAGAAACCATAAAATTGACTGGAGTAGATTTTAGGTACTCAGAGATGTGTGTAGTAGCTTACAGGCATCAAATTGTTTACGATAACACAAACGTAGACTGACATAATAGTAACTGGAGATATGTACTCAGGCACTCATTGCAATGGTAGTACCTACATACATGGTGAATATTACAGTACATATGTACATACTATGTCGAGCTAAATGGAGGTAATTTATTTCACTGAAGTATCTGTACCATCTGATAACTGAAGACTTCAAAGATCAAGTTCATTTGTTGCTACAGTTTACGCGTTGACAGAGATTTTTATCTGTCTTATCTTCGGGTCTTCGATCTTTCTGCAACTTAACTTGTGACAGAGATCTTTATCTCTCTTACCTTTGGATCCACAGCCTCTCAAGTTGACTTTGTGCAAAATTTGTTGGTCCATTTTTTAATGTACCTACCTACTTTCGGGTTGAACTTTCATGGTAAAATCCTCAATATTGGAAAAGTCGATTGGTCAAAACGTACCCTTTGGCAAATGATGTTGAGTTTGGTCACATATCCTGAAGTCTTGAAGTTAGGCAAACGTCTTGATCACTAAATCATTGAGGGAGGTTGCGTTGTTACTTGAATACCTACCAATTTGGATGGCATGGCTGAAATAAAGCAATGTACATACGAGTATTACGTAAGTAAGTACATACCAAAAACCAAAATACAGATAGATGATGGAAAGATGATGAAAAAAAAATTCACTTAGGTACCCATTCTGTATAAGTGTGTAAGACATTACCAACATACCTACCAGATTTTACAAATTCCGAGACCACATTGTTTTTAGATTTCAAGTTTAGGGTCAGAAAACCTTTTTTAATTGCTTTCGTTTCGTGACACAAGTCAACAGATGGACTTTTTATTCATCCCATCAGGATAAGCAAGGTGTAATCTATTCAATTCCATTCCATTCCCATTTAATATTCTATTCTACTACTTTTTATGTAGGTAATTTATCCGTTATAAATTCAACCAGGTGGGGACAACTTTTAGAACAGATTTCCACTCCTCTCTGCCTGTCATACAATCCTGTCATTTCTCACCGCTCACCGCTTTATTTCCCCCTGTTATCATAATATCTTCCGAAACCACATGTTTCCCTCATTTTCTCCACCTTCCATTTCCTCCTCTACTTCTTGCTTCTCTTTTTCGCTCTAGGTCAGATTAAAAACCGTATTATTTAGCTACATTAAAAAATTTAATTAAATAAATTAGTTAATCCCTTGCAATCTCTCTCTCTCGCTCTCCTTCTCCCTCCCTCTCTTTCTTTCTCTCTCCCTCTCTCCTTCTCCCTCCCTCTCTTTCTCTCTCTCTCTCCCTCTCTCTCCTCTCTCTCTCTCTCGCTCTCCCGCTCTCCTTCTTCCTCCCTCTCTTTCTTTCTCTCTCCCTCTCTCCTTCTCCCTCCCTCTCTTTCTCTCTCCCTCTCTCTCCTCTCTCTCTCTCGCTCTCCCGCTCTCCTTCTTCCTCCCTCTCTTTCTCTCTCTCTCCCTCTCTCTCGCTCTCCCGCTCTCCTTCTTCCTCCCTCTCTTTCTCTCTCTCTCTCCCTCTCTCTCGCTCTCTCGCTCTCCCGCTCTCCTTCTTCCTCCCTCTCTTTCTCTCTCTCTCCCTCTCTCCTTCTCTCTCCTCTCTCTCGCTCTCCCGCTCTCCTTCTCCCTCCCTCTCCCACTCTCTTTCTCTCTCCTCCCTCTCTCTCTCAACCCATTCATTTTTTTGGTTGCCGCTTCCTCGATTCCACCCCTCTACTTCCTGTCAATTAAAATGTGTGAGAAATCTTCAAAAGGAAAGTTTGACCTTTTATGTAAGAAGGAAAGAACAAATTCGATTGACCTTTAAAATAAGAACGCTTCTCTCACTAACAGGGAAAGAGGAAAATATAGAGGAAAATAGGTAGGTATCTCTTTATCACAAGTTTTTTCGGTTTCATTTTCCTTCTTTTCGAAATTTTCCCCAACTTTTCATACAGATGGACTTTTTATTCATCCCATCAGGATAAGCAAGGTGTAATCTATTCAATTCCATTCCATTCCCATTTAATATTCTATTCTACTTCTTTTTATGTAGGTAATTTATCCGTTATAAATCTAACCAGGTGGGGACAACTTTTAAAACAGATTTCCACTCCTCTCTTCCTGTCATACAATCCTGTCATTTCTCACCGCTTTATTTCCCCCTGTTATCATATTATCTTTCGAAACCACATGTTTCCCTCATCTTCTCCACCTTCCATCTCCTCCTCTACTTCTTGCTTCTCTTTTTCCTTCTTCTTCTCCTCCTCTCCTTGTTGCTTCTTTTCCTCTCCTTCTTCTTGTTTCGTTTCCTCTTTTCCTTCTCCTCTTCTTCTTACTTCTCCTCCTCTTCTCCTCCTCCTCCTCCTCTTCTTGTTTCTTTTTCTTCGTCCTCTTCAATTAGTTCAACTATTTCACCGAGTTTCCCCGTCGGGATTTTTCGTTCAAATTCGCGGCCGCTCGCACGCGTGTACAAATGTGTTTTTCTTCTCTCGTGTTATTTAACAACAAGCCTGTACATATCTCCGATGTTTTTCTTCAGTAGATGGTTATAGGTAGCTTTATCTGTCGGGGAAAAATGAGTTATTGTTTTTATTCGTCTAAATTTGTGTGTTTTTCGTTTGTTTTTTCCCTCGTGTCACTACGGTGAGAAATTCGTGCAGTGTTGTCAAATCGTCAATGTTTCCAACTTTTCACCTGTGGATATCACGTTGCCAAGTGTGTCGGTGTGGTATGCCAATCCATGAAGAGCATGGATGATGGAAATTAGTACCCTACACGCCTTACACTTGAATTTAGACCACGCTACGCCACTGATGATAACGAGTTTGTTACCTACTCTCTGCTGCAGCTCATCTCTGGTGTTTGTTCAGTGATTACTTTGATCAGTGGTTTTTGTTTACTCTGCCGTTACAGGTATTCTGTTTCAACTATAGGTATTCTATTTTCTTCTCAATCTGTATGATAACGAATTTGTTACCTACTCTCTGCTGCAGCTCATCTCTGGTGTTTGTTCAGTGATTACTTTGATCTCATTGCTATTGATCACTCTTGGAAACTGTTCATTCCCAATAGTCACATGATGGGACATGAGTTTAGGAGTATAATTGAGGTCAAATGGATTGGAATTGGTAGTATTGGAACACATCACATGCCTTCAGGCACACTCACATGATGGGACATGAGTTTAGGAGTATAATTGAGGTCAAATGGATTGGTAGTATTGGAACACATCACAATGCCTTCAGGCACACTGCATTTGTCAAAAGTAGATGCAAGTTTACTTTGCCCTTGGGATCAATTTAAATTAAACCATGATGAAAATTTGGAATGAAAAGCAATAATTCAATAAACCAACCTCAGTGTGAGCTGTAGTGTTCAGCAAATCCTAAAAATGGTTTCGTTATTCAGGAGCTATTTCGTCATTTATAATAGAGAAGGACCTTTTTAGTCCAAATTGGAAATTCCAATTTATGATAGAGATTGAGTCATGTTCTGTTAGTTGAGTCATGCAGGATGTTAGTGGAGTCATCTATTCTCCAAAGGTTTAAAAACTCAACTCCAGACGATTTAAACTAGTGACTAGTTAGCTTGGAAGGAAGCGCGTCTGCCTTGTAAGCGCGAGGTCGTGGGTTCCATTTCCTCCCGGGGCGGATTTTATCCTGAACGGATAACGTTCGTTCTCGGAACGGCTGGCTTTCTCCTATGCTGTCTCCCTTCTTTCTTCGATCTCGGGACGATCCGACCTTCTTAGCCGTTACAAGTGGTGGTG
>NW_007381784.1:1362-3510 GCF_000475195.1 Diaphorina citri | reverse complement strand
TTTTCAAAAAAAAAGTTCAATTTTTGGACACTTTTTAATGATCCCTCATTATACGGGGAGTATTTTAAGATAGAAAATTTTTGGTCGAAAATTGGCCGCCGTAGGCGGCTCAAACTCGGGACTTAGATTTTTTTTTTTCAAATACGTATTCCGCAAATGTAATAGAAAGTCGTGTGATGTTCACACCAGATTTTTTTCTATTATTACTTTCTATTCTTTTTTATTTTCAATCATTATTTTTAAATGACTGTACCTATTGTTTTGTACAAAGCTTATGGTACCTGAGATCAATCAATGTGATTTCTCAATATTTAGCCTTTTCTCGAGTAATATAATGTAAGTAAAACATGGTATCTTAAGGCTAAATATTGAGAAATCACATTGATTTTAAATAACATTTTCTTCGATTATACTTTTCTTTGTCTTCTCTAAGTACCTACATAGTAAGGTATATAAAAAGATTTCCAATAAAATTAATAGATTTGCCCTATTGTTAAGAGGGAGGAAGAGAAGGAAGGCACAAGAGAGTAAGGAAGAGGAGAAGAGAAAAAGAGGAAAGAAAAGTAGAGGAGAGAGATTTTGAGAGAGATTATGGAATGAGAAAGAAAAGGAGAAGATGAACAGAAAAATTAAGTAGAGGAAGAAAAGGAATAAGAAGAGAGAAGAGGAGGAGGAGTAGAAGGAAGATGAGTGAGGAGAAAAGGACCAAAATGGAAGTAGTAAGAGATGATGATAAAGTGAAAGCTTGTGGGAGAAAGTCGGAAGAGGAAGAAAAAGAGAACGTTAGAATTAGAAGAAAAGGAGGAGAAAAAATAAATCGAAAGCAGGAAGAGAGGTAGAATAAAAACATAACCAGAAGGTAGGAGGAGGAACAGAAGGTTAGAATAGGAAAAGAAGGAGAAAAAAATAAAGCAATGAAAAGGAAGTGGGGAGGAAAAAAGGAAGAAGATAGGAGAGGGAATATGAAGAGATGTAGAAGGAGGGGGAGGCGGAGACGGAGAAGGAGAAGAACGGGGGAAATAAAGGAATGAGAAGGTATAGTGGGAAGCGATTCCGAGAATAGGAAGAAAAGAGACAAGGTAAAATGAAAACGAGAAGACATGAAGAGAAATTGGATAGAGGCTTACACCATTTTGAGTGCACTTTCTGTCACTGATGTTAAGCGACGTCCTGTGTGTTTAGTATCTGGACGGACTACTGACTGGGATATGAAGCGCGGGTTCTGTAGTCCTATTCGATCTCTATCAATAAGCACTGTCATACATACATACATGATATAGGGCGTCTCATCGATCCGATGTTGCCGCAGGTGTCCCAAGTTGTCTCAGGCAAGTTGTGCCCCTCATGTGACTGGCGAGTCCGGCTTTGGTCCTGCACGTTCGTCCATTTTGAGTGTTCTTTTACCTTATTTTTTACAATATCTCTAACCGTTTAGTCGGTATAGCTGAAAACCGCCAAAAAACGGTCGAAAACAAAGGAATGTTGCATCCTTGTCACATTTAACAGCTGCATGCCGAATTTCAAGACTCTAGCCTCTAGCTCTTACCGTTCTCGAGATATTTTGTTTACAGACAGACAGACTGACACACACACACGGACCAATGGCTGAAACTTTTTAATTAGAATGGAGTGGAGGTGGATGTTGTGTTGTTGGATGGTGCTGCTGGTGCCACCGGAGTCTGCGTCGTTGGAGGGTTTCTTGCTTGTGGTATATACATACATACATAGCTAAATACCCTATAGGTTCTATTTATGATTAATAAATAGCTCCTATAACCTGTTTGGTAGATAACATAATTATTTTAATTAGGTAGATATAATGTAGATATACGTATGTTAATGTGAATTCAAAATTTTGGGTCTGACACGAGTTTGTCTCTCCCTCCCTCCTTTCTCTCTCTCTCTCTGTCTGTCTCTTTCTCTCTCACACACTCCCTCTCCCCATTGCTCTAGGTCAGATTAAAAACCGTATTATTTAGCTACATTAAAAAATTTAATTAAATAAATTAGTTAATCCCTTGCAATCTCTCTCTCTCGCTCTCCTTCTCCCTCCCTCTCTTTCTTTCTCTCTCCCTCTCTCCTTCTCCCTCCCTCTCTTTCTCTCTCCCTCTCTCTCCTCTCTCTCTCTCGCTCTCCCGCTCTCCTTCT
>NW_007381784.1:0-772 GCF_000475195.1 Diaphorina citri | reverse complement strand
AGGTAGTTAAAAAAAAAAAAAAAAAAAAAAAACACACCGTCAAATTTTGTTCTGTACAAAACGTTGTGATTGGATCAAGAATTCAACTTCCCCAACAGATGGCGTTACTTGTTCTCTATACAAAGAAGCAACCTTGGATGTTCATCACACAACAAACCACTACAATGTACCTACCTACCTACGATTGAGTATGTGCATTGTGCATCAATGTACTAACTTACTAACCTAGGTACCTACCTGCTACATCATGTACAATGTACTAGTACCTATGTACGAACATCTATCACCTCACACATTATCACCAAATATTTTGTATTTTTTTTCTTTCTTTTTTTTTCAAGTTAAGCAAGGTTTTATATACTTATTTGTAAATTTTACCTATGAAATATATAAGACTTTGTTTAGACTGCGGGAGTAAAGGGACTTTTCAGTCTCATTCTGGCAGGATAAACAAGGTAAATTCTATTCTATTCTATTTACCTAAGAAATCATGTAGGTAGTACACCTACCTATTACCTACAATGTTTGTACCTACTTCACTCACACTGGCCCTTGATTTGTTTTTCATGTAGGTAGTACCTACATACCTACCTACTCTACATAGTACTAAGGAGTACGGTTGGTCCCTTTGCTTGCATTGCAGAAGGTCTCAGGTTCGATTCCTAGACTCGATATCTGTTTCAAATTATTTCGTTTGAAAATAGGTGGAGAGAGAGAGGGAGAGAGAGAGAGAGAGAGAGAGAGAGAGAGAGAGAGAGTCTCAAAGGTGCAC
>NW_007381783.1:0-11088 GCF_000475195.1 Diaphorina citri | reverse complement strand
GCTTTCTCCTATCCTGTCTTCCTTCTCTCTTCGATTTCGGGACGATAAGACCATAGCAGTTAAAGTTCCCTCTGTCAATCCTCTTAAAAAAATCTATGTAGGTATGTTGTTGAGGCAGTTTAGGGTTTCAGTGTACGTCGATTGACGGTGTCGACTATGTGTGGACACAGCTTAAGGTCTTATCGTCCTGAAGGGGAAGAGAGAAAAAGGACAGAATAGGAGAAAGCCAGACGTTCCGGGAACAAAGTTGGCCCTGGGCGGAAATTTGATCCCGCGGTCTAGTCATGCTTACATCAAGGCAGACACGCTAACATACCAAATTAACTTTTCGTCCTTAGTCCTTGGGATAAATTTTGCCCCAGGCGGGAATTCATCCCGCGGCCTGGCGGGGCAAACAGTGATACTTACTTTGGTAAAGACACATAGCCGGCAGGGGTGGCCGAATAGCCAGTTGGTGATAGGTGATGGTGATGGTGGTGGTAAATCGGGCCGTAGTTGGAAAAGTCGGCCAGATAGGGTTGACTCAGAGACCGATCTTTGTCGATCGGGGGAGAAAGACCTGGAACAGTCAAGTAGGTACTTAAAAAACTAGTATTCAAATGTCATGTATATTTATTTACCTTTTGATATAATGTGAAATTGAACATTATTTGAATATAAATGTGTTTAGAGATTTAATATTGCATAGCAAAAACCATATTTCAATTTTCTTTTTTCTCCCTTTCTCTATGATCTCTGTCTTGAAATAAATTGAGAAGAGGATAATCAAGAGAATGTATTAGAGAAAGAGAGAAGTAAGAACAAAAAATATTTACATAAAATATTGCTAAATCATAATAATTATTTAAGACGACTTTATGAAAGCCTCTAAAACTGTTTGGAGTTTTAAACATAAATTGACTGATGCAATTTTAAGGTAGGCACATCTCTGTCTAAGATTATCTCTACATCAAAAGTCACAACTAGGAGATAAGAATGTTAATTACCTGAGCAATAATTCTGGTGGATAATTTGATGTTGGATCATGAACCACATGGTTTATCAGAGGGCACTTTTTGTAAACTCATCTCAACTGATTGGGATGATTATTTGATTAAGCTCAGAGAAAGGTCTGTGGAGTGTGGATTCAGATCCTCCTTCCGGTATGCTTATCCAGATTCAGATTCTCCTTCCGGTATGCTTATCAAAAACCAAAAGGGTAGATTTTTGAAAATTCAAATTTTCGCGGTTAAAATTGTTGGAAAACAGGCGATTTTTTTTCATGTGATTTGATCGCAGTGATCAGACATTAAGCCGCGTCCACGCTTCATTCGATACGCCTGATCAGTGTGGCCGCTGCTTGAGCTTCCGTTTGGAGTGTTGGACTCGTTTCCGAGAATGATCGTAAAGTTTTTAACACAACTGTACCTACTATACTATTGAGTAAGTATACGTACAGTGGAACGTATTGGAAAAGTCTATATTGGACCGCCGCGCCGCGCAGCTAATATTCTGGGCTGAGCAGTAAAAAAAAATCGAAAAAGTTCGTGTTCTTTAGAACTTTAGTTCCAAGTCCCTTACTTTTAGAAAGGCTCGGTTTAGGCAGTACATCAAGTGTCCGAGGCCTAAGCTCGAGGTGTGTTCGGTCGTTAATCTACCCTACTCAGGACTAAAGTTAGGAAAAAAGCTCACGTTTATCAAGACTTTCGGCCCAAGTCGCTCAAACCCTGAAGAGAGGGTTCGGTTTAGGATGAGGCTAAAGAAATGTATGGCTTGAACAAAAAATAAAACAAGTAGGTACCTATTTAAAAAAATAAAATTTCAATTTATATTTTTACAAAGTTATTGTAAAAAAGTACAGACCGAGTAGGTAACTTACCTACCTACTAATGTACGTAAAAATTACAAAATGAAGAGTTTCAAATAAATTTATTATCCCAGTTTATGTAGGCAAGTGGGCTGTAGGGGATAATTACCTATATGTATCTATTTAGTAGACCTACTGTATAGTAGGTACCTACCTAAAATTTTAGGTACTTAATCATTAATCTTAGATGTAAAAACCTGTACAAAACACACAGAAGATACGTTAAACGTATTGAAACAAGCGTTAAAATTTAAAGAAAAATAAAACAAAAAATCTGGTGTGAACATCACACGACTTTCTATTACATTTACAGAATACGTAGGTTTTTGAAAAGAAAAAAAATGTAATAGAAGGGAAATTTGGGCGTATCGAACCCGCAACTTCCTCGGTGGTGTAGTGGTCAAGGCGCTCGCCTGGTAAACAGGAGGGCGTGGGTTCAATCCCAGCCGAGGTATGGAATTTTATTCTCAATATAATTTGAGAATTTGACCACAATAATAGTAGTAGCCTACTGCTGGAGTAAAGGGACTTTTCAGTCCTATGCGAGCAGTATAAATAAGCACTATTATTATTACCCTAGAGTCCGAAAATTTGGACCCTAAAATCCGAGATGAAAATTCCCGTCAAAAGACTACACGAAAAGGGAGCATATAGAGCATCATTGAAAATACCAACATACCTACATAATATCTAAATGTGTAGTTTCATGCAAATGATGCAAGTGACTCTATCTTAAATATTACGTAGGTACTGTTCCACAAGGATGAGTGAACCCCAAATCATCCTAAAATAGGTACATAAATGTACATTATTATGTATTATACATACATATGTATGTATGTATAATTATTTTTGTACGTATTTCCTTTCTATACATGTCACTGGAGTTATTTGGACCTAGCGAGTGATTTGTTCGGAATTTGCGGACGCAATTCCTGCCGCTTGTTCTACACAGGCAAAAAATGTGTCTCAGGTATTTTTTACGAGTAGAGAGTGTTTTTTTTTTGCGTGAGAGAGAGAGAGAGAGAGAAAGAGATAGATTTAAATTAAATGTGTCCTGTCAGTCCTGTGCAATATCTTTGAATCAATATTGCAATTTTATTTATTTTTTTGGCACTCATTTAGCATGAATATTTACGGCAGGGTCGTATCTATAGGCCCCCCTTGTTAATAAACTGGTTACAAAATGAGCGCCCCCCCTCCGCTCCCCTCGAGCTTCATTATTCTCCTTTACTGTACCCTGCAGCTAAATCAAAATTTTGAAGGTGTACCTTCAAAATCAAGCCCCCCCAAAAATTTAGGCAAGAACCGCCTATGTCAGTCATCATCATCATCATCATCATCATCATCATCATCATCGTCGTCGTATTCTTCAATCCTGGGATCGGCCCATAATTCATTCCCCACTTGAAGATGAAAATATTTTTGTCCTATTCCAATGTTTTTAAGTTGCCAGACATGGAAAATTCGCCCCGTCCCCCTCTGTTCAATGTTATCTCCTTGATTGCAAGCTTAATTAAATCTTTGAATTCCAAGGCGAGTAACAAATTCCTTTTAATAAAGAAGAGAGGAAAAAAAAAATGTCATATTTTTCGCTTCATCTTTGCCCCTTCCAAACTTTCAGCTCTTCATTATAATAACTGCGGGGTCAATAGTCTGCAACTCTGCACTCTTCATTTGGGTATGCCAACCTTGGTCTTCCTCTTTCCTGGATTCCATTCTTCCTTCTATGATGTCAACTGAAATTATATTTAAAACTGTGAAAACTAGAAGAAGATGAAAACTATAAGGGTTATTAAGGAGCGCGGTAGCGCTCCGCCCCGCCAAGTCAAGAAAGTTTGACCGCGCTACTAGAGATATTATACGCGACAGGGAAAGTAGCCGTTTTCAGGTAGTTGTAGGGGGACAACTACAAATGATGGAAGAAAACGGATTGCGTGTGTGTGTTCGGGCATGAAAGTAGACCACGTTGAAAAAAAAATTCATCAAAATCGAACAACTACAAATGATGGAAGAAAACGGATTGCGTGTGTGTGGTCGGGCATGAAAGGAGACCACGTTGAAAAAAAATTTCATCAAAATCGGTTAAGTTTAGCCGGAGATATTTGACTTTGAAAAACGTCAAATTTTTCATCATTGGATGCATAAGGAGTAAGAATAACTAAAAATTTCACGATTCTAAGCAATGTACAGACAAATCTACAATTTTATTTATATAGATATTTCGTATTTCGATTGCAAATTTTTGGGCTCCTTGTTGTGTTGACCCAGCACCTAAATTGGAAGAATTGTGTCTCTTTTGACTCATCTGATGAGAGATGAGAGGCACTACGGAATAGGCACAGGTACGACACAGACCACACGAGTCTACCAGTTAATTCCTTGAATCCTCGCTATACCTACATTACCTACATACTACAAAATAATAATAATGGTTATTGTTTCCCATCACAAATAATCATTTTGTTCTTTTTTTAAGTACCCACCTGCGGGTGCGGTGATACCCTAACCGTGGACCACATATTTAATTGCCACACACATCTACAAATACGCTCCTCCCTCCCCTCTCCACCAGCCCTCGATAACAACCCTGCCAACATCGATTCGGCCTAACTAGAAAAAAAAGAAGGACTTCAAGACCCATAAGAATGTCACATAAAATACAGAAAAGAAGCCGCACAAATAAAAGTCCGCGGGGCGGGGGTTCGATTACCAGTAGCGACACAAAAATCAACTTACCCTATGGTTTTGGTAGGCAGTGACGGCGGTGAACATAGTTTCGGGGAACAAGAATGTTTTGAACGGGGAAGTGGCGGAGGCTGAGTTTGACTCCGGGGAAAGCAGAACCACGTGAAACCGCGGCTGATACTTGTGCATCGAGTTCAGAATGATCTGAAATCAGCAAATAAAGCTGTTGTTGTTGTTGTTGAAAAACGAGTACAAATTTTTGTCGATGGTGGGATTCGAACCCGGGACTTTCTGCATGGCAAGCAAGCGCGTTACCACTGGACCAACCGTGCCCCTACATGTTACCATTTGGCGACATGTTACCAAACCTACTCACGTAAATCTCACCCATCAAGTGTAGGATCGAAAAAAGACAGCAACACGCGATTGCCAAGATGATCACCCATCGGGATACCAATCACGCGCAATGTTGCTTAACTTTTGTGACCCATTTGGAACTGGAACATTCAACGTGTCATAGTCGTGGTGGCCTACTATTCGAGCTCTTCATTCTATTCTATTTCACTCACATGGCCGAAAAAAAAAAAAAAAAAAGGTCATAAAATCCGTTTGAATATTTCCCGTGACGAGGCTCGCATGTAAATTACTCGTTAGTATTAGTAGATTAGTACGTTAGTCCATATGCATTAGCGCCGTCTACGCAGAGGAAAAACTAGAGTGCTGGAAGCCCAATCGAGTGACTGGGTTCCGGAACTTTAGTATTGAACTCTGTATCGGGAAGTTTTTGTAGCCATAACCCATAACTAAATGTCAGCCCAAAGCAATCACCAGGGCTGATTGAGAGGCTGACGAAATATGATTCCGTCTGAAGTTAAGCAACGTTGCGCATGGTTAGTATCCAGATGGGTGACTGTCGATGAGAGAAGGAAGATAGGAAAAGAGGAAGCCAGCCGTTCCGAGAACGAACATCATCCTTCAGAATAAAATCCATCGGGCGGAAATCGAGCCCGCGGCCTAGCGCTTACAAGGCAGACGCGGTACCAACCAAGCTAACTAGGCTGGCCTAAGCCTCACTCCTCAGTCATCATCATCATCATCATCATCATCATCATCGTCGTCGTATTCTTCAATCCTGGGATCGGTTGGCAGCTCTCCACTCCGTTCTGTTTGATGTCTTCTCCTTCATTTCATTGTAGCTACTACTTCCGAAAGCCTCCAATACTTGATTGATGTATGCCAACCTTGGTCTTCCTCTTTCCTGGATTCCATTCTTCCTTCTATGATGTCAACTGAAATTATATTTAAAACTGAATAATATTCTAATTATATTATATTGAAACTGAAATTATATTTAATGAACTCCCCATCCGTGGCACAAGCTCCGGCTTTTACGGATGGGTATACCATTTGTTAACAATTTATTTTGATGAGAGATTTGTTCTGAAAAACCAATAAATGGAAACTTATATATAAAAAAACTAGGAATAGGCTTCAGTTGATCCAGTTATTTCGAGTTCTACGCAGCCGGGCCCACCTCATTTCTCGCGCCTTGTTTCAACTTGGAGATATTTGAGAGTTTTAGTGCGACGCTCCGGGCCCGTGTCTATCAACATGGCATTAAATTTGTTTATGGGAAACGAGAAGTTATATGAAATAATATAAATAATGAGAATAATAAACTAGAAAAAGAAAGAAAAAAAATCTGTGCTATGTACAATAATTGTACAATGTACATGTACGTACCTATGTATACCTATGCTATGTAGATGTAGGTAAGTACCCAGTTACCAGTTACCCACCATGGACGTTACGTATATGTAAAAGAAAAATTAAACCGCTGGCATTGCAACGAACGGACAGCCACATTATAGCATTATACCTTTAAGGTCCAAGAGCGGAAGGATGTGGTTGAGGACAAAATAAATAGTAATTTCATTTTCACACTCGTAAATTATTGTGCAAGAATATCAATATCTCTCCCTTCTAATTCAAACTTGAACTGATTTATTCAAGAGGGACATTCGTTGAACCCATTATTTAGGGCTGTGTGCCCCTACACCTAAGCCTCGGAGCGGGCTTTTTTTCTGTATGGAATAAAGACGCAATAAAGACAGAAGTAAGCAATAAAGACGAAAATCAAGATCTAAGTAGAACAGCTATAGATACTTTTAAAGTTTTTGATTTCCATGGAAAAGTATTGGGAATCCTAGAATCCTAGTTGATTTGGAGGGTAGAGCGTCTGCCTTGTAAGCGCTAGGTCACGGGTTCGATTAACGTTCGGGGCGGATTTTATCCTAAACAGATAAGCTTTGTTCTCAGAACGGCTGGATTTCTATAATCCTGCTTTATTTCTCTCTTCGATGTGGCGATGATAAGACCTCCGTTGTTAGAGTTTCCTCTATTAAACATCTTTCTTACAAAAAAAGAAAAAAAAAATCGCTCAGATTTTTATCCAAAAAAGTGTCTAATCAGAGTTGGGTTCTCCTTTCATAAATTCTTCAAGTAGGTATTTATCTTCTGTATGTGTTGGGTGGGTAAATGAAGGGGATCTATAACACAGGGCATCCCGCTGTTTATACCCAAAACCCCTCAAAATAAACAAATTAGTTTAAGAAATAATTTATAGAAAAACAAACACGTTTTGAGATTCAAATTGCTTTTTTTTTTTTTTAAAAAATTAGTTTAAAAAAAAATTATAAAAAAACAACACACGTTTTGAGATTAAAATTTTTTTTTTTTTTTTTTTTTTTTGACGGTGGTGGTGCTGTAAAGTGCCAAGTTGGATAGATGCACAATGACAAATTAGGTAGATACATATAGGTTCTCTAAATAGGGAAAATTAGAGGTTGGGTTTAAGAGTCACGTATAAGCATGTGAGTGAGAACCATGTCATTAAAAGGGTAAATGGAAAATTAGACCACCTCTGTGGCCAATTGGTCAAAAGCACTGAATCAACCCGGAGGTGCTGGCTTCGAATCCCGGTACTTTTTATTATTTATAATTTTCTCCATCCTTTTCAATGTTAAACCTATGTATGTACTTATGTCTGATGTAAATAAATGAGGCCTGTATAAACTGTTGGCATAATGGGACTTTTTAGTCTTAGCCGACAGTATAAATAAGGTATATTAAATAAATAAATAAATAAAACCTGCGGCCTAACCCTTACAAGGCAGACGCGCTACCAACCAAGCTAACTAGGCTGCCTATCTGCCTAATGGAAAGTAAATTATCTCGATAACTTACCTATGAAAGGCATAGCGGTATCTCTTATCATCTACGGGTACAAAGTCCATCATCAGCATATACTCAGCGTCAGGGTCCAAGTTGAACAGACGAACTTGAAACGTCGGAAACATGCGCCTGAAATCAGCACAAAAAGAAAATCAGCACAAAAAGGAAATCAGCACAAAAAGAAAATCAGCACAAAAAGAAAATCAACACAAAAAGAAAATCAACACAAAAAGAAAATCAACACAAAAAGAAAATCAGCACAAAAAGAAAATCAACACAAAAAGAAAATCAGCACAGAGAACTATATCATTTGTTGGGGTCGAGTGGATTGGAACACATCACATAGCTTCAGACACACGACACACTCCATTTGTCAAGGGTCTAGGTTTTCCTTGCCCTTGGGTCCTTGGGATCAATTTAATTTTAAGAAACCATTTTACTGATGACCATTTGTAATGAAGCACACAGAAAAACCAAAGCACATTTATGATTATATTTGATTTATTTATGTAAATAAATGAAAAGTATTCTTATTAAAGCACAGGTATCTAGAGATCTAATTTACAGAGTAAACCACAGAGAAAAAGCACAGACAACTAGAATAAAACAGAAAAATAACTAGGTATTTCTTTTCCAATAGGTTTAAGAAAGCTAGGAAAGGAGAAAGCCAAAAGCCAGCCGTTCTGAGAAAGAAGGTTTCGGAGAAAGAATCTGTTTAGGAGAATCCGCCCCGGGCGGAAATATGCGCTCTAAGCTAACTATAGGCCAATATTTTCCAAGCTGCTAGTTTTTAGATTTCTAGAGTTGGGGTTGATTATTAATTCCTGGAATAGGCTACAGGCTTTGCATGTTCTAACCCAGGAATTAACTCAGGTATTCCCTCCCCCCCCCGCTCATCCCCTCATTGTTCTAATAGAGAGTACCTAATTGATTATGTCCCCCTTAATTATGGGAAAAGGGACTTTTCAGTCTCATCCTAGCAGTATAAATGAGGCCATAGGTATTCTATTCTATTCCAAGGTATATTCCATTCTACCCTTTAGGTCACAAAAACCTTTGCTTTGATCTACCTCGATATCCAGGGCCATCCACAGAGGGCCTCATCTGGTCCCATTTGCCCCAAGCCCGGGCTCTTAAAGGGGCGCCGAAAATAGTTTAACCCCTAGAAAATAAAATATATTGTGACAATCTAAGGATTCTTAGGCCTTCGATTTTTTCCACTTCAATTTTACCTAATGATTTGATTTTCTTTGCTTTGATCTACCTCGATATCCAGGGCCATCCACAGAGGGCCTCATCTGGTCCCATTTGCCCCAAGCCCGGGCTCTTAAAGGGGCCCCAAAAATAGTTTAACCCCTAGAAAATAAAATTAATATATTGTGACAATTTAAGGATTCTCAGGCCTTCGATTTTTTCCACTTCAATTTTACGTAATGATTTGATTTTTTGTGTAGCCTCAAAGCGCGGGGCCCCCAAAAGCGCGGGGCCCGTGGCAGTCTGCCATTCTGCCTTATGGGTAATCCGGCCCTGGGTATGTATAATAATTCAAGCATAAAATTATTAATCATCAAATTTATTAGTTCCAAACATCAAATTTATCAAATTCCATTAAAATCGAACAAACTGTGTGAGAATTAGGTATGTTGATATGGCGCAACAATTAGGCTGACTTAAAATTTTACAAATTACCTAAATGGAAGGTTAAAGGTATCCATCAAGTAAAACCTAGAGCTCAAGTCATTTCTATAAATATGAAAAATACAGTTTGATTTGGCAGAGGAAAATGCAAAAAAGGGACAAAGACCATCTAGCTGTCAATAACAGACAACAATAGAGGAGACCTAATTTAGTCAATATAATAAGTTAATGAATAGAAAACAATGTAAATGAGCTAATATAGGCTATAGGTCGGGTGTTTATTGATATATCGATAAATACCTAACCATAGTGTTTATTGAAAGAAAGTTATGTTAGAAAAAAAAAAGAGAAAAGGTTATCTCATCACCTTTACAAATATTTTAACACTTTCGAACAAATGAATGCACAAATCTTTCAATTACAAATTTATTCACACGCGCGCGGTTCACAAAGAGTATACAAGACTTCTACCCTCAAAAACCACGAGTAAACTACCATTTGGAAGAATTTAGAAATCTAGTGATTTTCAAGTCAAATCTAGTGATTTTTTTTCCTCGAATCTAGTGATTTTTTAAAATTTGGAGTGGAGACCCTGTTCGTATTATGTAACAAGCTATATGTAGTGTAGTGGGTTCGTTGCCCGTAAATAAATGTAAAAAAAAATGTATATAGGTACCTTACATATGGCCGAAGAGCCCTTTGTTGGAGTTAAGAAGCCCTTGGCCCAATTTGGGCTGCAAGCGGCCCTGTATTGGGACCCACCACCCCATCAGTTTATTTTCGGTAATAAAGTTCAAAGGACAATATTTTCCGCGAAACGAAGAGTTTTTTGAAATTTCTCTCTGGAACGGAAACCCCTTGTTTTCTGTTTAAATTCCAATGCACAGGAAAGATTTCGCCGAAACACAGGGTCAAATTTTGTTGAAGACAAGAGAAATTGAAAAACAGAAAGCGCTTCTATTACATCACTCATTTCTCGCTCGGGGCGGATTTTATCCTAAACAGATAAAGATCGTTCTCGGAACGGCTGGCTTTCTCTTATCCTTTGGGACGTTCTCGCTTTCGGGACGAGAAGACCTGAGCAGTTACAGCTTCAACCTATCAAACATCTTAAAATAAAAACTAGGTAATAAAACTCATTTTCATGCAAAAATTTGAAACATCAAACCCTACCCTCTTTTTCGCTAATATATCAGTCGCTCCACGTCAGAGTGCATCGGGGATCCGTCTAATAGTTAGAAAACAACTATTCTCAGAGATTATGGTGAACCTTTGGAAAAGGTTAATCAATTTAATGAAGAATGATTTGCCAAAGTAAGGTTCCTAATCAGTAAATCAGCTTTATTTCATGTGGAATTTGTGGATGTATCGTGTGACGGATGCAAGATAGCAGGAACACTGGAATCCACTCTTGACCGAAGAAACACTCGGTGAACTCCTTCAGCCTGGGCGGGCCCTGAATTCTTCAAAAATGTTCAAAATCCCACATTTTCTTTTTGGCTCAGCAGTCAAAATAATACAGATCATATAAGAAGGCCTCTAGATTCGATGCAATTGTGGTTCCCACCTGCGGGTGCGGTGATACCCTAACCGTAGACCATATTTTTAATTGCCACACACATCTACAAATACGTTCCTCCCTCCCCTCACCACCAGCCCTCGATAACAACCCTGCCAACATC
>NW_007381782.1:4670-11092 GCF_000475195.1 Diaphorina citri | reverse complement strand
ACCTTGTTTAGACTGCGGGAGTAAAGGGACTTTTCAGTCTCATTCTGGCAGTATAAACAGGGTATATTCTATTCTAAAATTTACTGACGGAGATAACATCACATTTCTTACTAAAATATTTTAAACCGTGGCGAAGCACGGGCACAACAGCTAGTGTTCTAATAAAGTGGGGAAACAAAAATGCCTATGATAGCGGAAATAAATGACAATAAAAAAAGTCTTACAGATAAGCGGAGAGGTATTAAAATAATCGTACTTAATGGCCATAATAAAAAATATTAATGGTAATAAATTTGACCATTTTGAACAGTATTAATTTTATCGACTTTTTATTAAATATTACTTCCTATTCCCAACAAAAATGCCTATGATAGCGGAAATAAATGACAATAAAAAAAGTCTTACAGATAAGCGGAGAGGTATTAAAATAATCGTACTTAATAGCCATAATAAAAAATATTAATGGTAATAAATTTGAACATTTTGAACAGTATTGATTTTATCGACTTTTTATTAAATATTACTTCCTATTTCTAATCTTCCTATCTACATTTCCCTATCTCTCTCTCCCTTTTTTATTCAAGTTGACGAGAAAATTTCCCCTACAAAGGCAAAAAATCAGCTCTATCGTGAATTGAACCTGGAACCTCCGGAGTGGAAACCTAGAACAAATTCACTTATTCAAAAACAGAGATAAAAAAAAAAAACATTTCCAAAAATTAATAAAAAAATATTTATTCAAATGTTGCGCTCACAGCTGGATGGATGAGGACAATTAGGTTGACAGATTATTGAATGGAGAGGAAATGAAGGAAGGAGGGGTTACATCGGTGTATTATTATGAATTTTATCCGACGAAACACTCGTTTTCCATTAGGTAGCGACTGGAATGAGTGTGTGTATGAGAGTGAGAGAGAAGGGGAAGGGATGGTAGAGACCAAAAAGAGAGGGAGGGAATAATATGCAAATCTGTAAACACAATTCAAATGATACCTACTGAAATTATCACCTGATAACTAATTGTCAGCTAACGAAAGCACTGGAGATGAAATTTTATCCGAGTTGAGCACATTGCATAATTCAAAATAATTACCAGGCATTCATACAAATTCAGTGCCCATTACCTCCATACCCTGTTGAGGCAAAAAAGCTTGAAATAGTTGAAATACCTACGAGCTACGAGTATGATTTGTTTTTCTATTTTATAAATTTATAAGGGAAGGTACTTTCGTGGTCATTTATGTTAAGGTACGCCGAGTAGGATGGTTCATAGACTAAGCCCGAGCAACACTCTTGGAACTTTCAGTTCCATAACTGGAACAGGTCTCTTTGAATTATTGGTTCTACATTATGAGAAAGTAGTCCATAGTGAGCAGGATATAAAGGGGAAGGAAGTCTAAGCTCAACTCCATTTTTTCCATCCTCCCTCCTCTTTACTTATAGTTTTTCTTTCCCTCTTTCTTCTCCTCTCGCCCCCCACCCCCTTTATTTTCTACCTCTTTGTCCTATCGTAAACATCTCCAGGTATATCTTCTCTCTTCATCTCTATCTTTCTCCTCCCTATACTCTTTCTTCTTTACTCTATTTCCTTACTCCCCTCTTTCTTATCTTCCCTCTCCTTCCCTCTTCTACACTTCCTGCTTCTCCTCTCTGTCACAATGTAAACATCTCTCCCGCTCCCCGCTCCTTCTTTTCCTCTCTTTTGCTCCTCGGGCCTTCCAACGTGTCTTCTACTACCCTCTCTCAGGACTCTTCTCTTTTTACTCCCTCTCTTTCCTCATTTCTCCTTCTCTTCTATCGTAAACACATCTTCTGACTAATCCCCGCACCCATATCCTGAAGTCCCCTGTAATTATCCCAGGTAGAAGGAAAAGTTAGCTCGCCAGGAAAAAAAAAGCTTTCATTTTCCAGACGAGTTAGTTTTCTCCTTTTTCCAGCCTATAATATTCTTGAGCACACGCCCTACCCCACCCGAACCTTACCTTACCCTACTCTTGCCCTATCCCATCTGGTACAAGGAAAACTTTCCCATTTAAAGTCTCATTATTCCGAGAAGAAACAGTGTTCAGGGTGGAGAAACACAGGTACTGCCATGGCAGGTACTCGTTTTCATTACTATTAACAACCTGGTGTGAACATCACACGACTTTCCTTATCCTAAAGAATTATACCGAAAACCGCCAAAAAGGGGTGAAAATTCCGTTAGTTGCACCGATCTTATCAAGTTTCTACCTCTTATCGTTCTCGAGATATTTTGTACAAAGTCCATGACGCGACATTCCACTCTTTATAAATGCATTTAGTTTTTTTTTTTTTTAATATAAAAAGAAATAAGAAAAAAGCAAGAAAATTCATCTTCATTTTACTTGAAATTGTTTCAAAGTTCTAAGCGGACAAGAGGAAGAAGAGGGGCTGACTAGGAGGTGAGAGGAGGGGACAAGAACTGGTCTCAGTAAAGTTATGAAGTATATAATTCATTAGTTCCTCCTTCTTTTCCTCCTCCTTCTCCTTTTCTTCCAAATCTATCCTTTTTGTACTCATCAATTCAAAGAGAAACATAAAGGAAGGAGATTTAAAATAAAAGCCTAAGCGGACAAGAGGAAGAAGAGGGGCTGACTAGGAGGTGAGAGGAGGGGACAAGAACTGGTCTCAGTAAAGTTATGAAGTATATAAGTCATTAGTTCCCCCAAACCTCCTTCTTTTCCTCCTCCTTCTCCTTTCCTTCCAAATCTATCCTTTTTGTACTCATCAATTCAAAGAGAAACATAAAGGAAGGAGATTTAAAATAAAAGGAGAAGGAGATGATGAAGAAGAAGACGTAAAGAACTAGACGCATAAAAAATTATGAAAGAAATTTTCCTAATAAAGTTTTTCCCTGGAAACTTTCGTAGCTTTTCCCTTCCTTTGCTTCTGATTAATTCAGGAAAATGAATTTCAAATTACCTGGATTCGAACTTTCTTTGAACAGGAGGAGAGAAAAGATACATAGTTAAGTTGGTATAATTCTTACTTTTTTATTAATATCATTAAAATGAGGCAGGTATTTTATTTTCTTAAAAGGTAAAAATTTGAACGATTGAGTGAAAACACATACAAAATCTACCACAGTCAGAAAATTTAAATATATAAGTAGGTAAATACTTACCTAATCACTCGTATAAAATAATTTGGAGGTACAGTACAGAGTAGAACATAATTATGTAAGTACATCATGTAAGAATAACTTTAATGCGAAATAAATTGAATAGGAATTTTCCACCAATGAAGTTTGTACTTGTACTTTACCTCCTACCTACTGATAAGGGAGTCAAAAAAGAAATTCAACACTTTATTGGCAAAAGCCCATTCTTTTCTCTTCTGATTTCCTTATAGGAAAGGAAAAGTAATGTAATCAGCTGAATTTTTACTGTGAATATTTTCATCTTGGGATTCAAATATCGAGAAAATTTTATGAAAGCACTTCTGAAGGAAAATGACTCCTTTGATATAATTTTCCCCGCGTTTAAATGGCAAATGGAAATCCGGCGGATTTCCTCTTGAGATTCTAGGGAAACGGGAATTTATATATCCTAGTAGTAATCTTATGACTAAACTGTTATACCTGGGCTTTCCAATTATCCCGCGTTTAAATGGCAAATGGAAATCCGGCGGATTTCCTCTTGAGATTCTAGGGAAACGGGAATTTATATATCCTAGTAGTAATCTTTTGAACTAAACTGTTCTACCTGGGCTTTCCTATTAGAGATGTCAGATGTGTAAAGAATAGAAAAGAATACCTATACCTTGTTTATCCTGCTGGGATAAGACTGAATAGTCCCTTTATCACCGCAGTCTAAACAAAGTGGGGAAAAGGAGTTTACAAAAAAGGACTACTATTTTCAATGAGTCAGATCCTAAAACGTGTAACTCACTCTTCTATTCCCAGTAGGTATAGCGATCTGACTTACTGACTGAGTAGTTCACTCACTGAAAAGTGTAGTTCTTTTTTTACAACTCGCTCACTCCATTTCCATCACTAGTCAAAAGCTTCAAGACTTTTGCTGAAATATTTCAACTTTCTTAACCTTTTGATAAGTCGAGGTCTGTGCCCGAAGTAGCAAAAACTTCAATCAAATTTATTTATTAAAAAATCTCTTTGAGGTTTGAGGCACCTCCTTCTTTTTCTTCCCACAAAAACTTCTTTAATAATATCTCCCCATACAACTTAAAGAAGGAAAGGGAATGAAAAAAAAAAAAAAAAAAAAAAAAAAAAAAAAAAAAAAAAAACACAAACCCGTGTTTTAGACGGCTGGATTCGCGAAATGGTTCGCTGTCTGCAGCTTCATTGATTCTGCTGATTTTAGTAACTCACCAGGCACTTAAGTGCTTTAGTTTTCCCAGGCGCTTAGGTCAAGGTCCAAACTCCTTTGGGACTTTCATGTTTGTTGCATATAGTTTCGGCATGGTTGATTGATAAGATTACATTACCTCTGTTTCCGTCGAGCAATCCAATAAATTGAGGTATTTCATTTTACATTGAGCTCCTGGCAGATTATTTGGATGTGTTGCTCACGGACGGAAACAAGGTAATGGGTCTTATTCAATTCCTAATGTGGAACATTATGCAACAAACATTATGCCCCACAATGGTTTGACTTGCCTAAGCCAGCGCCTGGTGAAAACTTAAAGCACTCTTAAGGTGCCTGGGTGAAGTCTAAAAAATCAGAAATCAAGATCAATGAAGCTCAGACGGGAACATTCGCACTCCCAGCCGTCTAAAATAAGCGCAGCAGAGCGCTTGGCAACCAAAAGACGAATTGAGACAAAAGGAAGCGAGAAGCGAAAACCCTGCTATCTGGGAACTACGTTCAAGGCAGATATTTTTGGACGAAAGTTTTTTTTGAATGGTAAAAATATAAATGTAATGTATGAGCATAAATACATTGTAAACCTTGTACTATATCCAAGTGTGTACGGTAGCCTGCTTTTAAGGATAGCGGGCTATTTTTTAAGGTGGGGATATTTTAAATCTGCTGAAATTCTTCGAACCTCCAAAGAGAACGGCTTATTATAAATACCTAATACCTTTACCTTCACATGGAAGCATCTATATGGATTTCGCATATGAGCATAATATTCCCTATGTAGATTTATAAGTTTCCTTAGAACGCATGTCCAATGTAGCGAATGCATAAATTGTTCCCTGTTATGTTATTCGAGAAGCTATACAGACCCGTATAAAATAGTATGAAATAAGCTCACATACTTCATACTTTATCCTACTTCTATTGTATTTTCAGGGAAGTATAGGCTTTCACAAATTTAGTTTTAGAGAGCTCTCCGGAGTTTATAATGACCTTTGTATTATTCTCTATTCTCGGGACTATGCAGAGAAAAAAGAGAAATAAAGAGAGAAAAGAGAGAGAGAGAGGAGATAAAAGAGAACGAAAGTAGTGGAGAATGAAAGATAGAAAGAATATGTGATACGGGAAAGAGGGAGAAGAATAAGTAGGTGGAAGAGGAAAGGGTAGAGAGAAAGAGAGTAGGGGAAAGAGAAGATGAGGAGGAGAACAGGAAGAAGGAGAGGAAGGCGAAAGTAGCGGTGGAGGGATAAAGAGAAAGAGGAAGAGGGGAGCGAGGAAAGAGGGCGTTCGAGGTGGAGAGGTAAGAGTTTCTTCTCGGTCTTCCCACCCCCTCCCCCGTTTCCTGCTTCCTCCCCCCTGCTCCAGCTTAATTAAAATTAATTTTTACGCTTGTCGTGCAGGAGCTCCCTTAAAATGGAGGGTTTTGAAAGGTTGGGAAAGAAATGGTAAATGGTAGGAAGGCGTAAAAAGGGTGAATGGTGGTCGGTGGTCACGTTATCAGGATTTCATTTTACCTGCGCCGTGTAGTCCCTAGTCCTTCTCTGGCGGAATTGTATTATTTAAGGGAGAATGTGTGAACGGAAGTTCCTTAGGAAGGAGATAGGGGGAGGGAATCAGGCAAGGAAAAAAAAGCAGGGAATAAACTCCAAAAAAGGGGAATGGAACTCTCTTGGAAAGAGAGAGAGAGAAAAAAGAAAGAATGCGTGAGAGAGAGAAGGAGAGGGAGGGAAGGGAAAAAGAGAGAGAAAGGGGGAGAGAGGAGAGAGAGAGAGGAGAGAGAAGGAGGGAGGGAGGAGGAGAGGAGGGAAGAGAAGAGAGAGAGAAGGAGAAAGAGAGAGTGGAACTACCTTGTGGTCCCCTGGAAAAATATAGGGGGGAGAAACAGAAGTCCCTTGGAAAATTATAAGGGATAGGAAACCCCCCCCCCCCTCTGGAGTCCATTTTAAACCCGTACCCAGTGTGGACACGAAAAAGTGAATGGTATTTTTTTTCAATTTTGATTTGAACCCCCCCCCCCATATGTGTTAATGTGTGTAAAATCATCTCTTTTTTGAGTATTTTAGTCTTGTGCCAAAGCGT
>NW_007381782.1:0-3895 GCF_000475195.1 Diaphorina citri | reverse complement strand
AGGAAGGAGAGAAAGAGAGGAGAGAGTGAGGAAGGGAGAAAAAGGGGGACAGAGAAAGGACTTACCTATCGGAAGGTGGAATTGAATTGAAAGTACAAAACAGAATGTAAAACAGGAGGGAGAGAGAAACTCATAAGAATAATGGTGGCGAGAGGAAGGAAGAACGAAGAGGAGAGACTAGGAATTAAGGGAGGGCGAGAGGAGAGAGGGGGAAGGAGGAATGAAAAGAGGAATGGAGACAGGCACGGAGAACTAAAGAAAGAAAAAATAAAGATCAATTCACAATGGTAGGAAGGGATGAGAAAGAGAAGGAGGGAGAGGGAGAGAAGAGAGTGGAGAGAGAGATGAGAGAGAGAGAGAGAGAGAGAGGAGAGAAGAGAGAGAGAGAGAGAGAGAGAGAGAGCGAAGACAGGATAGTTGTAAGAAGAGAAATAATTACGATTGATCTGAACGTTTCTTTTTCTATTCCTTTCTTTAATTCTTCAATTTCTCTTTTTACTTTCCTTATCCTATAATAAGGAAAGTAATGTATTTCGACGTCCTTTTAAGTGACAGGGTTCTCCCGAAGGAGCTCTTCCACCCAACTACTTCATTTTCTTCTCTCACCTTCTTTTTCACTCAACTCCTTTTTTAACATCAATTTTTATTTCTCTAACTTTTTTATTTGAATTACATTTTCCCATTTCTGCTTCTTTCTCTCTCTCTCTCTCTCTCTCTCTCTCTCTCTCTCTCTCTCTCTCAGGGACTTTACAGTCTCATTTCAGAAGTATAAATGAGGATTTTTTTCCTTTTAAAAAAGTAAGGTATGTATTATTTCCTCTTTTTCCTTCTCATCTTTCTCTCTTTAATAGCAAGGTATCATTTTGATCCCCCCTCCCTCCGCTCTCACTCTCTCTCTCTCTCTCTCTCTCTCCATATTCTACATTTCCTGAAGAATTCAATTTCAGATTTTTCAAAGTCAACAGCGGAATGACAATGGAAATGGACTTTTTTTTCTCATTTTTGTTTGTTTACAAAATGTCGGGCTCCAAAGCCTTTGAATGAAGTGTTCGTAAATATCACATACAGACAAAAGGAAAAAATATGACAATATGAAGAAGAAGAAGAAGAAGAAGAAGAAGAAAAAAAAATGGCGTGAACATCACACCACTTACCTTATCCTATTGAACCTTATATTATTTGGGCGTTCTTCTACTTTTACAATACCTCTAACGTTTAGTCAGTGAAGCTCAAAACCGCACACACGGACCAATGACTGAAGCTTTGGATTTGGGCTCTAGGGACCTCAAAATGTGTTTTGGCACTAAAAATTGACCATCGAAAAATTCGCCCGAATATATTACTTCCCTTCCTATAGGATAAGGAATGTGAATAAAAACAAGAAATGTAAAGTAAAAATAACATGTAAAGATGATGTTGTATAGGAAATGACTGCCTAGGCATCCGCAGCTATACGTGTAGAAAAACAAATATCCTGTACATACAGCCATGTAGTGTTATGATGGTGACCGAAAAACGGGGTGAACTGACACAGAAATGGGACAAAAACAGCAAAAGCATAAAAACAAAAGTTTACTAAGTACTTAAGTACATACAGTTAAATTTCCATCATATGGTTTATATTTTGTACCTTTTACTGTAGTTCTGCACCAATGTCTGGCTAAGGGACATTAAACAGGGAGTGGACCAGCCTGAATTTCCTTTGCTAAAGAAATAGCAAAGGTTGAGAAGGAAGTGAGTGCATCCTAATGTCAGCCTAAAGCAATCACCCTAGTTAGGACTGACCCTAGTTAGGCTGACGAAAAATGCGGATCCCGTCTGTACACGGGAAAAGGCGAAGAAAAAGAAGAAGACTGTACTTTAGTTCTGCACCATCCAGCTCATGTTCTCAATAACTTATGGTTCAAAAACATGAAAAATGTCTTAATATTCCCACAACCTAACACACACCCTGTACCCGGAGAGATAAAAAAGCAGGAAATGAAAAGAGATTTGTCTGCGAAAAAAAGAGAGAAAAAAGAGGCAGAGGGAAAATGGAAGTAATAGTATACTCTTGAAGAATAAAGATTTAAGATTGAAAAAAAAAGTTGGAAAGAGAAATAAAGAGAAGAAAAAAAAAAAAGAGGGAATAAAGGAAAACAGACGGGATTGTGTGTTGACCTTTAAGAAAAGAAGGAAGAGGCTAAAAGGAAAGAAAAAAAATCTGGTGTGAACATCACACAACTTTCCTCATCCTATTGAATGATGCTTATTTTGGGTGTTCTTGTTCTTATAGCCAAACTTTTACAATATCTCTAACCGTTTTGTCGCTATAGCTGAAAACCGCCAAAAAAAAAAACGGTCGAAATCTGTCCAAAAGCGGTCAAAATACCGCCAAGGGCGCAGCAACCATCTTAACCAAACGTTTTGTGTTGCATCCTTGTCACATTTGTGAACTACATACCAAATTTCAAGTCTCTATATCATACCGTTCCCGATATATTGTTAAATTACACCGAGACCCGCCAAAAAGCGGTAAAATGCCGCCAACTGTTGCACCGATCTTAACCAAAAAATTCGTGTCGCATCCTTGTCACATTTGACATCTACATACCAAATTTCCTAGCTCTTACCGTTCTCGAGATATTTTGTTTACAGATAGACAGACACGCACACGGATCAATGGCTGGAAATTTGGATTTAGGCTCTAGGACCTCAAAACATGTTTTGGCACTAAAAACTGATCATCGAAATTTTGACCCGATTACATTACTTTCCTTCCTATAGGATAAGGTATTACTATTGTTTTTCGATTTTTTTTTTTTTTTTCATTTTTTATTTATTTTTCATTTTATTTTTAATTCCATTTTTTTATGTGGTATTTTTTTTCCATAAAAAAGTGCTTGAGTATTCAAAAACAAAATTCGATGAAACTTTCCGAATACAAAAGTTTCCGGAGTTCCTGTGCATGACATGTCTGTCACTTCGGGGGCGGAAAAAAGGGGCGAGAGGGGAAAAACCGGGACGAGAATGTCATTTAGATGTGTCACTTGTTTTGAAAAATGAAATACTTTAAACCATCAACTCTCCTCTCCCTGAAGCAGATGTAGGGAGACGGGGCCCGGGCGCCCGGGGCTAGACTACAATACATTTTTGAACGAATGAAGTAAGTTCTTTTTTTAGGTGCCTAAGTGGATCGTGTCGCATCCTTGTCACATTTGACATCTACATACCAAATTTTAAGTCTCTAGCTCTTACCGTTCTCGAGATATTTTGTTTACAGATAGACAGACACACAGACACACACACGGACCAAATGCTGAAACTTTGGATTTAGGCTCTAGGGACCTCAAAACATGTTTTGGCACTAAAAACTAACCATCGAAATTTTGACCCGATTACATTACTTTCCTTCCTATAGGATAAGGAAAGTAAAAAGAGACCTACCTACTCATAAATGTACAATGGCCCTACTAAATGTCCAAACCCCTACTAGGGTGTAACACAAATTTATGACCAACAGGGTATAAAAAGTAGTTCTAAAGTGACCTACAAACTACAAACTTTTGAAAATGATGTCAAAAGAAGAAGCGAGAAAATTGATATTTTTTTTTTTTTTTTTTTAACAAGTTTCCATTTATATTTGATTGACAAAAACTCAGAACATACATTTTTCATATAAATGGACAGCAAACACAGTCGACTGCTTACTCGGTTAAAGTTTAGCTCTTAAAACAATCTGAAATCTGATTTGCTGAATATTTTGAAATGAACCAATCAGATTGCTGAATACAAGAGTTAAATTTAAACCTCTGATGGCCCCGGCCATATAATTAGGCCATTAGTCTCAGAATTGAATTTTCATTTTCTGTCTTTACCTATTTCAACTTTCTCTCTCCCCCCCCCCCCCCCCTCC
>NW_007381781.1:0-11095 GCF_000475195.1 Diaphorina citri | reverse complement strand
TGAAGGTTCATATGAAATAGGCACTGGCTCTATTAGTGGTGAGTTGCCCAGGGACGCTGCAGGCTTTTCGAAAAATTACGACGAGAGGGAAAGTATGGGGTCAGTCGTCACAGTGTATCACTATACAGGAGGCTACCTTACCTTCGTAAGACATTTTGAATTACGATTTTTTCTATCCCCCTCGAATAGAGACCTACATAGGACGCGACGTACCTTAGCAAAATTTATGTTTGGAATGAAACCAATCTACCAATCAAAGGATCCGAAATTTTCCCAAGATCTGATACTCCTGTGTTACTTTTGCTGATTACACCGAAAGCGAAGAGAGAAGGAAGACAGGATAGGAGAAGGATAGGCGGTCCGAGAACGAACCTTACTCGCTTAGTTGTTATTGTAGCGGCTTTTAGCTTTCGCCGAATGGTGGTGGCAGATTAAAGAGAAGATATCTTTTTGTAACTGTCATACACGGGGGTGATGGTCTCTAGCCATGTTTGATAGGCTCGTCCTGAACCGCACTCAATCGTGAGGACTTGTGCTTATTGTACTCGCTTAGGATAAAATCCGCCCCACAACCTAGCCCGAAAGCGAAGAGAGAAGGAAGACAGGATAGGAGAAGGATAGGCGGTCCGAGAACGAACCTTACTCGCTTAGTTGTTATTGTAGCGGTGGCAGATTAAAGAGAAGATATCTTTTTGTAACTGCCATATATGGGGGTGATGGTCTGTAGCCATGTTTGATAGGCTCGTATTGAACCGCAGTCAACCGCCGTGAGGACTTGTGCTTATTGTACTCGCTTAGGATAAAATCCGCCCCACAACCTGGCGGTTATAAGGCAGGCGTGCTACCGACAAAGCTAACTAGATTGACACTTAAGAGCTTTTAAGACTTACGTAGAACATCCACGTGGCGATTCTGTCATTAGTGTATTTTTCCAATTCAGCATTCTGAAAATAGATAACATCGACAATAAAATTCACATTTAATTTAGAGTTTTAGGCACAAGTGTAATCTTTTGACTCAAGAAGTAGGTAGTTGTCATTAACTTCTTTTGTTGAAACAATACTCAAAGATCCTATTGGGAAGTTAATCAACAGTTGATTTTACACTTCTACTCAGTCACATCCATACTTGGTTCTTATTTCTTACTTGCCTGCAGGGCCGGATTAGCCCCCCGCGGGGCCCGGGGCAGTTTCAAAGGTGCGGGACCCCCAGGACCTACCCCCCTCCCTACTAGAAAACACTTCTATACCTATACCTAATTTTAAGAGGTAATCGAACCCGCCTCGGGAGGGAATCGAACTCGCGGCCTATCACTTACAAGGCAGACGCGCTATACCAACCAAACTAACTAGGCTGGATATCCTATCCTCTCTTCGATTTCGGGACGATAAGACCTTAACTAAGATCCATTTTCACAGCTCCCTACATATATTAAACCTCTTTAGAACAGTATAAGTCCTCAAAGCGCGGGGCCCCCAAAAGCGCGGGGCCCGTGGCAGTCTGCCATTCTGCCTTATGGGTAATCCGGCCCTGCTTGCCTGAAAGCATGTGCTGTGTTACAAACCACTCCCAATACATTGAAATAAGGGACTTCCCTGGCGAAATTTCTGTGAGCGGAGTCCATATGTAGGACTATTTCACCCAAATTCTAATTGAACTTACATAGTACTTTTATGGGCGGTATGGAAATGTTGAGCCTGGGAAACACTGTGTTGCCTCCTTCAATGACATCATTCAGCTGAGAAAGAAAAGGTAAACCGAAAACGGTGTAAAACATTTATTATTATTATTTATTAGAGGTTTGATAGAGGGAAATATAACTACTATGGTCTTGTCCCGAAAGCGATTTTATGGGCGGTATGGAAATGTTGAGCCTGGGAAACACTGTGTTGCCTCCTTCAATGACATCATTCAGCTGAGAAAGAAAAGGTAAAGCGAAAAGGGTGTAAAACATTTATTATTATTATTATTATTATTATTATTTATTAGAGGTTTGATAGAGGGAACTATAACTGCCAAGGTCTTGTAGTCCCGAAAGCGAAGAGAGAAGGAAGACAGGATAGGAGAAGGATAGGCGGTCCGAGATTGAACCTTACTCGCTTAGTTGTTATTGTAGCGGCTTTAGCTTTCGCCGAATGGTGGTGTCAGATTAAAGAAAAGATATCTGTCATACATCGGGGTGATGGTCTCTAGCCATGTTTGATAGGCTCGTCCTGAACCGCAGTCAACCATCGTGAGGACTTGTGCTTATTGTACTCGCTTATGATAAAATCCGCCCCACAACCTAGTGGTTATAAGGCAGGCGTGCTACCGCGACAAAGCTAACTAGATTGACACGTAAGACAATACCATCATTGTCACAGTTCCCTATTTTTTTTTTTTTTTTGTTTTTTTTTTAGGTTTGATAGAGGGAACTGTAACTGCTAAGGTCTTATTGTCCCGAAATCAAAGGAAGGAGGAGGATAGGAGAATGCCATCCGTTCCGAGAACGATCCTTATACGCCCAAGGAGATAATCGAACCCGCCTCGAGAGGGAATCGACTCGCGGCCTATCACTTACAAGGCAGACGCGCTACCAACCAAACTAACTAGGCTGGATATCCTATCCTCTCTTCGATTTCGGGACGATAAGACCTTAACTAAGATCCATTGTCACAGCTCCCTATATTAAACCTCTTTAGAAATGTATTGTTTTGTACAAAGCTTATGATACCTGAGATCAATCAATGTGATTTCTCAATTTTTAGCCTACCATTAGAACTAGTCAAACCTTCGTATAACATTGAGTTTCTCGGTTCTCCGGTGAGCATACTGTTCCACCGCTTTAAGAAGCTTGTTTTCGTGTCGCACCGTATCTATCATTGAGTTGAGGGCTGCAAACAGAGTTCTTTCATTGGACGCTAGTAACGGCGAGTTCCACCGCTTTAAGAAGCTTGTTTTCGTGTCGCACCGTATCTATCATTGAGTTGAGGGCTGCAAACAGAGTTCTTTCATTGGACGCTAATAACGGCGAGTATCCTGCTTGGAACACCAATAGAAACGTCAGCCACTTGACGAAACACATTGAGTGAGACGGCTTGGAATATCCGATAATAATAGTTCAGGAGTCTAGTTTTCAAAAATTCAAGTTACACTGTTCCCCTTAAATCTATTTATCCATATAATTATTTTTTGTACCTTACTTCCTGCTGCGCGTTGTAAAGCTGTTCTGCTAGACATCTTGTCTTTGAAGTTTGAACTTGTCAGTCGATCCCGGAACAATTCCACTTTAAACATGAACTCATCATCGTCTGGGAACTTGTTAAGAATAGTGGTGCATAGTGCGTATCCCAGATTCCAGAAACCTGTGATGTGAGAAAGGTGGCATGAATGAGAAATTTACATATGTTAAGCTGAAGATTTTGTATTTTTCGTCACTAGTTGAACTAGTCAGATGGAATATTGATTGACGAAGCGAGGTCAGTATTTATGTAGATGTACTCAAGTCCTGTACTTGGCTTGACTCCATACACAAAAAGCCCACTTAGAGGCTTAGGTGTAGGGGTAAACGGCCTTAAAGGATGGGTTAAGCTTCTACAAAAATGTATTTGAAAATTCACGTCCTTGAGGACGTAATTGACTAGTTACAAAAAGGTTGAAAAGGTTCTCGACGAAGCGAGGTCAGTATTTAGGTAGATGTACTCAAGTCCTGTACTTGGCTTGACTCCATACACAAAAAGCCCACTTAGAGGCTTAGATGTAGGGGCAAACGGCCTTAAAGGATGGGTTAAGCTTCTACAAAAATGTATTTGAAAATTCACGTCCTTGAGGACGTAATTGACTAGTTACAAAAAGGTTGAAAAGGTTCTCATAAAATACCCGAAATTTATATTGGATTTTGAAGAGGTTTGATAGAGGGAACTGTCTAAGAAGAAGAGCAAACAGGGAGACAGGATAGGAGAAAGCCCGGCGCGCCGTTCCGAGAACACACTTCATCTGTTTAGGATAACATCCGCTCAGGGGCGGAGTTTTTCATAAAATCTTCCACCAGTTACACTTTGTCATACCTGTTTCGTACAATTCATCTGTCATAGTTGACAAAAGGTCCCATCTAGCCTGGCTCAGTTTCAATTCATTGCTTCTCTGATAGAGGTCCGACTGGTTTAACCCATACAAAGCTATTTCAGAGGCTTTCACCAAAGTATCATCCTTTGTCACTCCAAGCTCATGAAATTTGACTGAAATTTTTCAGTGTCCTTTTCAATCTTGGAGTACATTGCTTTGTTACATCAGTGAGTTGAGTGAGGGTTCAAGAGTTGCCCTGGATTAGAGTGCCTATATTTTTTACAACCAAAGTATCATCCTTTGTCACTCCAAGCTCATGGACTTTGACCCGATAAGAAAGCTCCAAGTACTCCTCAACTGTGGAAAATATCCAATGTATTCCAATTTCAAAGGGGTACCTCTACCTAATCTGAAAATTCAACTTAGTGGATTTCAATTCAGTAACCGCTCATAGACCCGCGGATATCTTATTGGTACAGTGCTCAACTGTGGAAAATATCCAGTGTATTCCAATTTCAAAGGGGTACCTAATCTGAAAATTCAACTTAGTGGATTTCAATTCAGTAACCGCTCATAGACCCGGCACCCGGATATCTTATTGGTACAGTGTTTGTTAAGTCTGGCTGGGGGACGTTAAACGGGGAGTATACCAGCCTGAATTTTCCTTGCTAAAGAAATAGCAAAAGTTGAGTGCGAAGGGCATCTCGTAAAATTTGTAACCAAAACCAAATGTCAGCCCAAAGCGATAAACAGAACACTGACTCTCAAGCTGCACTGAAGCATCAATTCCAAACATTTGATTGATCAACATTTATTTCAGTCTGACTTGAGAGGGAGGATTTTTGTTCGTAAAATGGGGTGTTAATCTGTTCTGGGCAATATATGCTGACTGTAGGTAAGCTTTAGAGACCCATTATTATGCGCATCTTTTTGGGCTGTATTGACGAATGTTATCTTGGAATACCCCGTTGAGTCTTATACCATTTCCCTGTACGGAATGAAAAAAAAACTATACGGACAGAGTCGTTAATGAGCAAAATAAATACGCGATGCACGTAGCGTGTTAGGCTCCTATTGGGATTGTGGAGGTATTGTCTTGAGAATCCTATGCAAATCTCACTATGAATGAATAATGATTAGAAGTTTTGATTGACAGTCTCTGTCCCATATATGAGAGAAACGTTACGAAATTTTTCAGTGTCCTTTTCAATCTTGGAGTACATTGCTTTGTTACATCAGTGAGTTGAGTGAGGGTTCAAGAGTTGCCCTGGATTGGAGTGCCTATAGTTTTTACAAGCAGAAATAGCAGAGAACAATCACCAATGAAATCCATTTCAGAAAAAGAAATTGCAGAATTAGGGCCACATTTATAAACAGAACACTGACTCTCAAGCTGCACTGAAGCATCAATTCCAAACATTTGATTGATCAACATTTATTTCAGTCTGACTTGAGAGCGAGGATTTTTGTTCGTGAAATGGGGTGTTAGTCTATTCTAGGCCAATCTGGGCAATATATGCTGACTGTAGGTAAGCTTTAGAGACCCATTATTATTTGCATCTTTTTGGAGAAAAAGAAATTGCAGAATTAGGGCCACATTTATAAACAGAACACTGACTCTCAAGCTGCACTGAAGCATCAATTCCAAACATTTGATGGATCAACATTTATTTCAGTCTGACTTGAGACTCTTGAGAGCGAGGATTTTTGTTCGTAAAATGGGGTGTTAGTCTATTCTGAGCAATATATGCTGACTGTAGGTAAGCTTTAGAGACCCATTATTATTCGCATCTTTTTGGGCTGTATTGACGAATGTTATCTTGGAATACCCCGTTGAGTTTTATCCCATTTCCCTGCCTTTATCACCTAATGTTGGTACGTAAATGGGACTCTTTTGGTTTATGTTTGGAATGAAACCAATCTACCAATCAAAGGATCCGAAATTTTCCCAAGATCTGATACTCCTGTGTTACTTTTGCTGATTACAGACTCTTTTTCGTAATAATGTGTCGTGGAGATATCATTGTTTGCCTACATAGATAATATTATGTGCCTAATATGTGGAAATACCAAACTGAAGCTTAGAAAAATACCTCGAAATAATGAAAATAAACACCTAGGGAAAAAAAATTACATATTATTCTTTTAGCAGGTTGGTAATTTACCTAAGATTCTTTTTTCTTATCACTAGTAGGTAAGTTTATTCAATTTTTTTAATTGTTTGTCAATGTAGTATTTATTACAACAATTAGGTAAATAAATAGAAAATATTTAAATTTATTTCCTAAATTACATATTATTCTTTTAGCAGGTTGGTAATTTACCTAAGATTCTTTTTTCTTATCACTAGTAGGTAAGTTTATTCAATTTTTTTTTAATTGTTTGTCAATGTAGTATTTATTACAACAATTAGGTAAATAAATAGAAAATATTTAAATTTATTTCCCGACCAAATTAAAAAAATAAAATTGCGATTTTTTCCGAAATTTAAAACCTCAAATAAAAACTCGCGTGAAAATAAATTGAAGACACCGATAAAAAAATATGAAACCAACTGGTACCTAGAATGGCGTACTGTATACTGTTTGGTATATAGGCCACCTGAACCGCTCAACTTTTAGACTCACACAGAGTGCAGCACTGTTTATGTGGTCTCCAAGTGAAGTAACGCCGTGCGTGGTTGGTTTCTGGACGGGCGATCGACGCGACCGTGTCACCGTGATGCTATCGGAGTGCACTCGGTCAGTCAGTCTCGTGATTCCTCGTCAAAAGTTCCATTAAAGAGAATGCTTAGTGGACTCGAAAAGTGTATTGGGGACTTTTATGAGGCAAAAAACTGATTTTACGGGTTAATTTCCTATGGGGCACTTTGAGGTTGAACTCCCTGTGTATGGTCTATTTATCAGTCATAAGCCATAATGGACCGATATCAAAGTCCTTATTAAATGGGATATTAATTTATGACCCTTGTATCATGAACGCTATCGCTACCAAACTTTCTTGACTTGGCGGGGCGGAGTTCTCCTCACGATAAAAAAATATGAAACCAACTGGTACCTAGAATGGCGTACTGTATACTGTTTGGTATATAGGCCACCTGAACCGCTCAACTTTTACACTCACACAGAGTGCAGCACTGTTTATGTGGTCTCCAAATGAAGTAACGCCGTGCGTGGTTGGTTTCTGGACGGGCGACCGACGCGACCGTGTCACCGTGATGCTATCGGAGTACACTCGGTCAGTCAGTCTCGTGAGGACAATTGAGGAGTTGGTCTAAATCTCTGCATAGGTACAGTAAAATCAGGTTTTTGCCCCATAAAAGTCCCCAATACACTTTTCGGATCCGCTTGGCATCCTCTCTTATGGAAATTTTGACGGGAAATCGATTGGTGCAACTTTCAAGACTGTCCGACTTACAGTTAACAAGTTCCGGGTTCGAAACTCGGTGAATTCAAGAAAAAATACTGTTTTTGAAAAGGCCTTCAACGGTTTCTGTTGCTCCTGAACCGTGAGTTGGATAGTGTTCAAAGTAGCACGATTCGATTTGACGTGAAAAATCACATAGGAATGACTTTTTAACAGCTCAAAGATCTTTAACAGAAAGCGTTGAAGGCCTTTTCAAAAACAGTATTTTTTCTTGAATTCGCCGAGTCTCGAACCTGTAACTCCTTAACTGTAAGTTGGACAGTCTTGAAAGTTGCTCCAATCGATTCCTCGTCAAAAGTTCCACTAAAGAGAATGCTTAGTGGACTCGAAAAGTGTATTGGGGACTTTTATGGGGCAAAAAACTGATTTTAAGGGTTAATTTCCTATGGGGCACTAGCCATAATGGACCGATATTAAATAGCCATAATGGACCGATATTAAATGGGATATTAATTTATGACCCTTGTATCATGAAACCCAATCGCTACCAAACTTTCTTGACTTGGCGGGGCGGAGTGCTCCTCCCTCAACTGTGGAAAATATCCAGTGTATTCCAATTTCAAAGGGGTACCTAATCTGAAAATTCAACTTAGTGGATTTCAATTCAGTAACCACTCATAGACCCGGATATCTTATTGGTACAGTGTTTGTTAAGTCTGGCTGGGGGACGTTAAACAGGGAGTATACCAGCCTGAATTTTCCTTGCTAAAGAAATAGCAAAAGTTGAGTGCGAAGGGCATCTCGTAAAATTTGTAGCCAAAACCAAATGTCAGCCCAAAGCAATCACCCTAGTTAGGGCTGATTGAGAGACTGACAAAAAACGCCGACCCCGTCTGTACACGGGAAAAGGCGAAGACGAAGAAGAATGGTCTATATCTTATCTTACGTGAAACAAAGTGACTCCTGGCATCCAGCATTTCGTCAAAGGACTTTTCATAGATGTTAGCGTTAACCAATAGTAACCTAGTCAGTCCTCTGACATCCTTGATATCAGGCATAAGGTGATCTTTGTAAACTCCTTCGAATAAATCTGAAAGGAATTGGAATTTTGGGTTAGTTTGGAAACCAAACCATAGTGCAGATTGCTGACAGTGCTAAAAGTTGTGGAAGTTGGTGATTTATCCTGAAGTTCCTAAACAGATAAGGTTCCTGGCCAAAGTCGGTTATTTCACCTCGTCAACGGACTTTCTCCTAAACTGTCTTGCTTAGCTTCCGGGAAGATAGGACCTCTATTGCTACATTTCCGAGGACAGAATCACCAACAATGCCTGACTTGGATCCTGATACCCCCCGGACAACCCAATAAAAAAAAAAAAAAAAAAAAAACTGTAGGTAGGTAGGTATTAGTTTGGTAGTTTTAGTACCTACAAAACCAAAACGGAAATTTCCACGACTGTTTTAACTCGTTTTGTTTGGTACGGCAAATTTAAAATTGTATTTTTGTAGCTTTTAAAAACTTCACACTTTTGACTTCGAATTTCGATGTTCCGCCAAGATAACAAACGTGGTTCCATCATAACGTCTAAAGTCCGCTTAGGCCGGGCCATCTTGACATCCAAGTACATAAAAAATCCACTGCCAAAAAAAAGTACGTAGGTACATAAAATTTATGTACCTCCTTCGCTCCTGTACAACACGTGAACTCGAGTTCAATTTTGTAAACAAAACTCTCCCGGGAACATTCAAAATCTGGAAGTGTGAGGATTCGTGTTCAATGGAGGACTGACATTCATTTTAATTTTACATAAATCACCTAAATAATCATCCCTAACTTCATGTTAAGTGTAGAAATTCGGGTACTTTTTCAGAAGTCACGTCAATGGAAACTTGCTACCTTTATAGATGTCACGAGCAGTGACCAGTGTTATCATAGGGTTAGGTTAAACGAAAAAAGGAGCTTTCACAATGTGTGCAATGACCAGTGTTATAATACGGTTAAGTTAAACACAAAAAGAAGTATTTAAGCATTTCAACGCCGCGTTGGTGCATGTTTTTCATTTCACTTCCTGGTGTTAGCTCTTCGAGTGAACACCGCGTCCTAAATTCCGGAAGTGACTCTCGAGTAGCATTCATATTGGTTCCACAATTTTTACCCCCACTCTTAACGCCAAGTGAACGTCGAGTTAGCGAACAAGACGTTGGAATGAAAAACAGAGCTTTAACATCGATGTCGATTTCTTTTTTATTACAAAGAATTTTGTATTTGTCAGATTTTATATCCACCATCTCTTTTTATTTGCCATTTTCTTCTTCAGCAGTACCTAGATCAAATTTTATCCCGAAAGTCCGGCCCATAATATTTTTGGTGGATGTGCCATTTGCACTTTTACCAGAAAATAAGCTTTTTGATTTTATCTTTGGACAAGGGAACCCAATATCATTCTTCAAGAAAATAAGAAAACAATGGTTTGTAGATAAAATCAGGATAAAATTCAATTCCTCGTCTGGAATTGAATACGTGCCCTACGACTACGTCACCGATGGAGGCGGGTTAGTAGTAAAACTGTTTTCCCATTTTTTTATTTCTTTATTTATTTATTTTATTTTATTTTTTTTATTTTTTTTTTTGTGGTCCCCGTTAGCCTCCAATCCAACGCCTCCTCCCTTCTCTCTCAAGTCTTCCCCAACCTTATCTTTCCATCTCAGTTTTGGTCTGCAGTACACAAATGTACTCCAGTTCAATGCGATTAAAGTTTCTGGACCAACTCCGGTAACGTTTACTTCTCCGCCAAAGTAGACTGCGATAAAATTACCTAACACTTTCATATTTCGCATGTGTTCATATAGGTACCTATTCGTAGAATACGAGTAACACGCATATTAGTGTAAATCAATAAACGACATTGGTAAATAAATTGACAGTAATTGACCAAGAATCAGTCCTGCTGGGTTCCTTGCTTTCTTGGTGTCCCCGTAAGTATGCCTACCGACTATCTTTCCCCCATTAACGTACCTATTTTTCCCTCATAATTTTTACCCCCACTCTTAACGCCAAGTGAACGTCGAGTTAGCGAACAAGACGTTGGAATGAAAAACAGAGCTTTAACATCGATGTCGAATGACGCAGTATATAGACGTAGCTTAACGTGTTTCTATTGTGGTCTTTCCAGGCTGTCAAAGAGAGAGTTTTCAATCTGCCCAAAAACTCTGGAATCGGGCCTAGAAGAGTGTTCATTTTAAATTTTGAATAGGTACCTACATACCTATGACATAAATATATCAGGCATAAGGTGATCTTTGTAAACTCCTTCGAATAAATCTGAAAGGAATTGGAATTTTGGGTTAGTTTGGAAACCAAACCATATTGCAGATTGCTGACAGTGCTAAAAGTTGTGGAAGTTGGTAATTTATCCTGAAGTTCCTAAACAGATAAGGTTCCTGGCCAAAGTTGGTTATTTCATCTCGTCAACGGACTTTCTCCTATACTGTCTTGCTTATCTCTTAGCTTCCGGGAAGATAGGACCTCTATTGTTACATTTCCGAGGACAGAATCACCAACAACGCGTGACTCCTGGATCCAGATACCCCCCTGTCAAAACCTCTTTAACTTTAAAATAATAACTCTTACCTTTGTGTTCCTTCGATCTGTCCAAGAAATCCTGTTTGAATTTCGGCCAATACCTCG